>NW_023305602.1:486329-512311 GCF_011077185.1 Oxyura jamaicensis
TTTCCTTATTTTATTTTATTTTATTTTATTTTATTTTATTTTATTTTATTTTATTTTATTCTTTTTCTTTCCCATTTTATTTTTTTTCATTTTTTCCTTTTTTCTTTTCTCCTTTCCTTTTCCTTTCTCTTATTTCTTTCTTTCTTTTTCTTTTCCTCTTTTTTCTTTTTTCTTTTTTTTCTTTTATTTTTCCTTTTTTTTTCCCATTTTTTTTTTTTTTTATTTTTTCCTTTTTTTTTTTTCTTCTTTTTTTTTCTCTTTTTCTTTTTCACTGTTTTTCTTTCTTTCCTTTCTCTTATTTTTTTCTTTTTTTTTCTTTTTTTCTTTTTCTTCCTTTTTTACCGTTTTTTCTATTTTTGTTATTTTTTTCTTTTTTTTCTTTTTCCCTTTTTTCTGTTTTCTTCTCTTATCTTTTTCCTTTTTCTTTCCCTTTTTCTTTTCCTTCTTTTCCTTTTTTTCCTTTTTTCTTTCTCTTTCTTTTTTCTTTCTTTCCTTTTTTTCCTTTTTTCTTTCTTTCCCTTATTTTTTGTTTTTGTTTTTTCTCTTTTTTCTTTTTTGTTTCTTTTTTCTTCTTTTCATTTTCTTTTCTTTTTCCTTTTTCTTTTCCTTTTTTTCCAATTTTTTCCTTTTTTTTCCTTTTTTTTTCTTTCTCTCTTTTTTTTTCCTTTCTTTTTCTTTTCCTCTCTTTTTTTTTCTTTCTTTCCCCCCCTCTTCCTTTTTTTCTTTTCTTTTTGTCTCTTTTTTTTTTTTTTTTTTAGTAGAAACGATAAGGAGTTATCACAGATCTGGGGTAGGAAGTTTGAAGCCTTGGCCGAGCTGCCGTCGGCAGCACCAGCAGAGGGGCTGGCGGGCTCAGGGGGGGCCGGCCCGTGGGCGGGAGGTTGCGGGGTCGGGTAGCAACAGCGGCAGAGCCGCTCGGTTCGGCGGGCGCAGCGGAGCGAAGCAGAGAGGGAGGCTCGGGGCCGGCCCGGGGGTGGCGGGGGGGCAGCAGCAGCGGCGGAGCCGAGGGCGGAGGTCGGCACGCCTCTCCTCCCTCTCCTGTGGGCGGTGCAGGACGTCCCCCCGGGTGTCCTGGGGTGTTACTTCCGCAAGCGGCTCAGATCTCTGCTTTGACCTGGCCCCGCCAACTTCCGTCTTTTCCTTGCCCGATGGTGGGTCCGGCGGGACTTCCTCATGATTTAGAGGGGCATCCCCAGAGTTCTCACCCGCAATGAGCGTTAAAAGTCAGTAACAGTTCTGCAAGGGCTGCCGCCCCTAGTGTTGACATCTGGGCCGCGGCGCAGGCAACCTCCTTCTCCGCCTCCATAGCCTTTAGTGTCTCTAATACCGTTCGCCACAACTCGCAGACAGTTTTCACCTCCTTTTCATCTTTTGAATCCCCTGTTATAGTCCTTTCCCACATGGTATTCCCAAACTCCCGCCATTCCGTAACAGGGAACAGGAAGCACTCTCTAAAATGTCCCCATCGTTGTCCCAACTTGATCAATTTGATCAGTTTCTTTTTGGTTGTCTCGATACCTCTCTTAGAGAGTATTCCAGCGAGCAACAATGCAGCAGCCTCCACTTTCACGGCTGTGCTTCCTCTGAGAGGTAGGGAGCGACCCTGACCCGTGTCTGCTAAGCAGCACCCTCTCAGCCGTTTATTTTCCCAATCCCCTCCTCTAGCTGCTTACCGCAGTCTCGGAGACCTCAGTCGAGCTGGACTATCTGGCGAGTAACCATCCTCTGCTACCAGATGTCGGAAAGGGAAACGGTCCCAAGTAACGATGCAACCTCGATGCGAGTATAATCGTCCTCCTTTATTGCAAGTTCTCACAGAGTATATATAGGCAACTAACTACAGCACGCAATGATAACAATTTATAATTGGTCTAGCTTCTCCGTGAACTTGTCTCTAGCTTATTTCCTCATTATCTCTAATACAAGGATGTGGGAAACAGCACAAAGCCACCTGCGAATTCCTTTCCCACAAATGAGTTTTCCCACGTGAACCCCTTTACTTTTGTAATCTCTGCTTGAAAGATCAGAGTTTTCCAGTGAGGGAGCTGCAGGCCTAGTTAGATGAGCTCCTGTGACCACCCTTGTTATTTGCCATCAGATCACATAACTGAGGTGATACAGGAGAACTGGTTGGAGTTTCTAACATGACAGTGAAAAGGAAAATTTCCTGGCCTAAGACTGTCGTGGGCAGTGAGGGCCAGGAATTGGTACTGACTTTTTAAGCCATGCCCATTTGATTCCCAAAAGCATCCAGAAGCACAAGATGTCAACCCCTGCCAGTACTACAGGCCGTTACCAAAGATGTTTCAGTGCAGTGAGTCCAACCTAGTCCTGTACAATTTCTATGTCCATTTGGGGCCCCCTCCCTGTCCCAAAGAATAGATGATTTAAAATAAACTCAGCCATTGCACACTATGATACAGAGACCAGAAAGGGAGTAAATTTTATTACATGTTGTTTAATAAATGTTTATTAAATGTTGGTTTTCTCAGAGGAAAAGGAGCAATTTGGAAAGTCTGAACCCTAATTACTGTGAATGCAGAGTGTGAAAAGATACAACCATGAGCTCTTTTTAAAGTCTGTTACCTATCATCTTCTTTCCCACTAAGTTTCCTCCATGGAAAAAGGGGTTAGGTCTTTACCTTCAGGGTCCATTGTGAGGATTAATTAGATATTATTCCTACAAAATTATGAAGTTATAAAATGCTATATAAGCTCTCAGTATTATTATAATGTGCCATGCTCTGCATAATGTATACCTTTGCAATATTACCCCTTGGTTGTTCAAGACTACAGAACTGCTGCTTCTAATTAAGTTAATGGCTTCATAGGTTGGTAATTTAATAAAACAGACTGCTTAAACCAGCAAGGTTTTGATTAAATGGTGTGTGTGCAAAGGGGAATTTATATTTGTTAGAAGCTCCATAAATCCAAGGTATCAAGGCACAGATAATACCAGTATAATAGTCAATTACAGAGCGGGGAAGGAAGGGCAGAGCTGGAAGCCATCTTGGACAGCAGTGTTATGTACCGCTGCAGTCAGGTATCTGGGGCTGCTCTCATGAGCGAGCGATGAGTTGCAAATGCAGATCAGACTGCACTTCTCCCACCTCTCCCAGTGATTTTCCAGAGGCTGGGAAGCTCTTCATGACTTAAGAAAGAAACTGTACTGCTTCTTTGCAGCTGGCCTTACCCTCCTGGTTTAACTGTAACACCACACAGAAAACAGGAAATAAGGGGAAAAGTCCTACTTAATGAAAGGACTCTGCCTGCACCTAAATCCCAGCCATCTCATGAAACTGCCTTCCTGAAATAAGCACCCGGCCTTGCCCATGCAGAGAAATGGGCTTCCTGGTGTCCTCCAGAGGGAGCTCTTGACTGCCTAAATTTAGACATATAAATTGTGCAGACCCAATTTCCAAATGGGGAAATTAAGGGTTTACTCTGGGAAGCCTGCTTCATTAGGTACTTAAAATGAAGTTAGTTACTTCAGCACTTAGTACTTAGTGCACAGGCTGGATCGCACCTTTGACTTCACCAATGGCCTGGCTTTGGTGATTTTGGACTTTGGGAGCAGCTCCGGGGGCTTCTGCTGTCTGCTGGAGCCGGTAGGAAACATCTTCCATGAAAATTGGGGAACAAGGGAACGAATCCCTCCATCTTGGCACTCTTCTGTGCTGTAAATTCCAATTCATAGCTGCTTCTGTGCTGGCACCACTGAGAGTTAAAAGTTTTGTTCTTGTAACATTTCTCAAGAGCTCCAGCTTAGGCAAATATGAAATCAAAGTGATCCTTTCTTTTGTGTTCTATGTCCCTCTGACCCCAAAGAGCAAAGTGAGTAAGCCAGGCACAGCTACCCTGGCTATTTCGTGTATAGAGAACAGCACCCACAAAGCTAATGAGAGGTTTTTACAGATGTTTGCTGAGCACTGATAGGTAATCAGGAACAGGTCCAAGCTGCAAAGTTTCATCTGTTAAAAGTTAGGCTGAAATTTCCCATAATAAGGGCCACCCACTAAATTCAGGTCCTGACTCAAACACTTGAGGAGGGCATAGGAGGGCATGTGGCCATTGTGGAGCTGGCAGGACTCAAACTAGTCCAGAAATCTGGCTCAATTAAAGTTACTCACTCACATATTTTTCTGACCCAGCCAAGCTCCCCAGCCCAGCCACCTGCACTTCTACAGGGCTCCATTCAGACATGGGAAGCTGGCGAGGTCTCACATGGACATGGGGATGCTTGGCTCTGTAGATCCACCTGGGGGTCTCAGGCTGAGCCCTGGCAGGGCAAGGAGCATTTTGTGTCTCCGAAGGTAGCTGACACCAGTGTTTGCACTTTGCAGGGGAAGAGCTGGCTCAGCAGAACCAACAAATACTTGGAGAGTGGGATGTCTGACATCAGAACTGGATGCTTTTCCTTCTCCCTAAATGTTGCGCTCTGGCTGGACGACAGGTTAATGGTCCTGATACCTGTTAGTCTCTAGTCTGCCTTACAACAGGGGTCAGGCTGCTTGATGGAAATTGTCCTCCTCAGTCTTAAAAGCTGTGAACTTTGCTGAAGTTCAGCTTTCAGTAAAGGCTCAGGACAATTAGTTTGCTGCTCCAGGTACTGCGTTCATTCCCCACAAGAATCTTACTGAGGCACCATTAGAAATGTGGCTTCGATTCCCGTAACTTCATGCTGGGGCAAAATGCCCCTCTTCCCCCTGTGACAAGCTCGATTGAGCCAGTGCTGGTGTCCTGGTTTTAGCTAGGAGAGAGTTAATTTTCCTCCCAGTAGCTGGTAGAGTGCTATGTTTTGGATTTAGGATGAGACTAATGTTGATAACACACTGATGTTTTACTTGTTGCAGAGCAGTGCTTACATTAAGCCAAGGACTTTTCAGCTTCTCGCTCTGTCCTGCCAGCGGGCAGGCTGGGCGTGCAGCAAGAGCTGGGAGGGGACAGACCCAGGACAGCTGACCCAAACTGGCCAAAGGGGTATTCCATACCATCTGACGTCATGCTAAACAATATATAGGGGTGGCTAGCTGGGGTGGGGGGCCGGCTGTTTGGGGTTGGGCTGGGCATCGGTCAGCGGGTGGTGAGCAATTGCATTGTTCATCACTTGTTTTGTACATATTATTATTATTATTTTATTTTTCTGTCCTAATAAACTGTCTCTATCTCAACCCATATGTTTCAGTTTTTTCTCGTTTCTCTCCCCCATTCCAGAGAGGGAGGGGGGAGGGTGAACGAATGGCTGTGTGGTGTTTAGCTGCCGGCCAGGTTAAACCACAACAGCTGGACAAAGGGAATTCAAGATTCAGGTCCTTCACGTGAGATGGTGTGTGCGTGTGTGTGTTTTAACTAAATAATTTATGTTCAATAATGCCAGGTTATTATAGGTCAATAACTTTCAATTATTCACTAGCCTTGCTGTGCTCCCACTGTCAGACAGCACACTGGCATGTTGGCTCTCAAGAAGCAAAAAGCTCATGATGGGAGCTTTGGAAAAGCAATCACAAACACAGCTTGAACAGAGGAAAAGAAAACAGAGGAGGGGGAAACTGTGAAAAGTCCTGGTTGCTCACAAGAGTATCTTGGGGAACATGCGTGTGACATACTCTTCCTCATGCATGCACGCACACTCAACCCCAAAATTAATCATTCCTGGGCTCCCAGATGGTCAGATGTGAGGCAGCCCAGATCCCAGCGCTGTGTGACCACGAACTGGTCCTGAGCTAACACTGCCTCTCATTAGGGCCTACAAGCCAAGTTTAATGCCATGGTAGCCCGGGGGTTGTGTAAGCTTTGTGCCTGGACAGATAATGGTCACAGTTGCCTGCTCTGTACTGGGTGCCCAAGAGGGGAAGAGCATGAGTTTTGTTCAAGTCAATTCATAGATATTAATAAAGAAACAAAAACATAGACATAAAAAATTGCAGAGCAATGTGAAAATGAACATGCTGCTCCCAAACAAATGTGTTGGGACAGCAAGATAGGGCATTGGAGCTGTGGGATGGACTCTTCTCTTGTGAAGGGCAGGCACTGGAAGATGAGCTTCTGTCTGGGAAGTGGAAGCAAGGCATCAGTCAAAGACTGAGAGGAAACACAAAGAATAATTTTGTGTTTTTGTAGAAAACTGAGTAAGCTATTCACCTAGAAGCATTTTGGCTCTTTGCTGAGCAGTGCACCAACCCTACTTCCATCTGTCTCCTCTGTGAAACATCCTGGAGCTGACAACACTTATGCGTGGAGAGGGACTCAGCCGGGGGGAAGAGTGTTACCTTTCCTGACGTCCGAGGCAGTGGCCACTGCTGGAGGTGACATCCTCGGTAGCCTTGGCTTTGTTGCCTCCCATGTTTGCACAGCTGCCATGGGTTAACGGGAGCTCTGAAGAGCTGGTCTTTTTTGAATGCCAATAATGGGAATACTCTCCTTCAATCATGTATTCAGCACAGGGATGTACAGAGGTATAAAGTTAATCACTAGCTGGGCCACCCCTATTTCCAGAAAAGAACCTTAATACTGCCTTTATCCAGTGAAGTACCATTGTTATACCTGCATATTATAAAGGGTTTATTAAACCGGTGATAATCTATTCAAGATAAAGTGATCTGTATGGCCAACTGAACACAGATCAGACAGAATGATGGGAGGTTTTGTTAAAATATGCAAATTCACATCCTATTGAAATGCAAACCCTCCAGATAAGATTTTTTAATAAATCTGGTCTTTTTTTCACTGCATGAAGGTAACCTAATGTTTATTGACTTCAAGACCATATAATGGAACATAATATCTATTAGTCAGATCCTTGCCTCTCTTTCGATTACTGGAGGTACATGTTCTGGCTCCCAAAGAATTTTTGTTTTATGGTTTGGTGGCTAATGCAGAACATCCCTGTATGGCAAAAGATAAAAAATAAGACTTTTGGATACCTTCCTTAGGTTTACTATTGCTCTGCCAGAGAAAGTTGTGCAAAGTTTTATTTTACTTTCCTTTAAAATGGTACTGTGAAGTAACCTGACCTGACTTCTGGGTATGCACGTTTCTGGGTGTAAGACTGGTTTATTGCATATATTTGGCATGCTTTTATGATTTGTGGGGGAGAGGTGGCTATGGAACCAGACACAGCTCCAGATACCAAAGCAGCAGCTGAAATAAAGGCTTTTATTTTAGTGAAATGCCAGTGCTGCGATAGCAAAAGTTGAGAACCCATTTCCGTTTAAAGGTCATTTCTTCTCAAATGCTGTAAAATCTACATGCTGATATAGATTGATCCGAGACTTGGTGTGCCTCGTGGAGGTTGCAGGTTTGTTTCTCATCCCAAAGTGAAGGTCAGCAGAGTGAAAGCCTGAAACACAGCTTCCTAGCTCCTTGGAAAAGCCCTCCCAGCCGTTTTGTGGTCAAATCGGGACTGCAATCACATCTAGGGGTTCAATATGCAACCGAAGCCAAGCAAGGTGGGAGGTGGAAGCAGCTGCCGTATGCTTGGATACCTGCAGCATCCGCACCTTCGCTGACCCGCGCACGCTGTTCTGCGCAGACAGGGCTGTGCAACAGCCCCGGGGGCAGACTTCACGTATGGCCAAAAACCTTTACAAATCTGCTCCCCTCTCTCACAGCAGACCTCTGGCTTCCACCATAGCTGAAGAATAACCCAAGCTAAACCCTTCCAGATGGCCTGCCTGTTAGGCTGATGGGGATGTGCATAAAATGTGCTGGCTGCCTGTGTGCCTGCAGTGGGAACAGTGCTTCCCATCCCCAGCCCGTACCGCTGCAAAAACGCGGCCTCTCTGCCCAGGCACCCTTCTCATCAGTCACTTCGCTGGGTATACCACCAGTTACAAATTAGCACTTAATCAAGATAAATCCCATAGGAAGGATATGGATAATATGCAATGCATTAAGCCTGAAAATTAAGATGGTCTGATTTAGCCCTGGCTTTAAAATTCCCCGGCTTGCATTAGGACTAATGATGAATGGATGTACGTCCCTGGTTGGACAGGAACTCTGTCAGGGCACGGCTGCCCAGCAGCGACAAAGCAAGTACTCCACTCACTGCTCATTAGGGCCTTCCACACTCTCCCTGCTTGGGAATGTGCTTTCCCTTGCTGTGGATGGTTGTAATAGTGACACTTCTCCAGGATCTATCAATTTAATGGTCCTGGAGCTCATTAATAAAACCTAACTGAAGGCACTGACTGCTGGCATCATGTGCCCACTGATCAGAGTGGGGAAACCAAGGTATGCAGGCACATATTTGGAAAGCCTGACCTGCAGCATGCCCAGTGATTTCCGTTTGCTGGCTCTAAACAGGACCCTGAGCATCACCTTGCTGAGGCACCCTCAGTCACACCTGGGAGTCTCTTGTTCTTCTGTTAAGCAGCTGCAGGGATGTAAGTGACATTTCAGCTCTCTAAGTGTGGCTCAAGGTAGTTACAGCTCAGTGGTCTGAATTCTTAGAGCAGATTAGCGGAGGAGCAGCGAGAGGAAACTCTCTCCCGCTCCATCTCCCAGCTGCAGTATGCGTGATGTACCGGATGGTGCTCGGTGCTCCTTGCTCCAGGTGCAAATACAGCTATTCCTAATGAGCATCCTGCTCCACGGTGCAGCATGCTCCGCAAACATGCAGAGATTGCTTCTGTCCCTGTGTGCCTGAGTGGTCACAGAGCTCTGCTTAGCCTCTCTTCCTGCTTCAGCTGCTGCAAGACCCCCAAAAAAGCTGTACATCTACTACATATAGTTCAGAAAGTAATATCAGAGTGAGACCAGGGGGGGAAGAAAACCCCTCAGCAGCCTGCTTACCCACCAAGGTCAGGACCCACATGGGCTGGAGTATGCCAAGATACAAATCCTACAAAATGCAGGGGAGCTGCTGTTCTGGGGGAGGCTCTCTGTGATGGGGGCTTCAGGAGAAATTAGTTTAAGACTCACAGCTGGGAAGCATCAGGAACTGGCTACAGCATGCTAAGGGTTAAGGGGCTTTGTTCTGGATGTAGAAGTGATTTACAGGAGGAAATTTCTTTAAAATAACAAGCATGGCAATATCTGGGGTTTTAAATGTAATTTTCTTCAGATTTGCACTAGTGTGCAAGCTTGTCACAATAGGGTATCTTTCCTGGCTGTCATACTGCTCTTATTACAGCAAATGACTACTTTCTACAGCGTGTCTCTATTTTATGGCTTTTTAAGATATGGATGCTGTCATCATATTCCCCAGAGGCATGTTCTGGTTCATAGCGAGGCTGTTTTATATAATCTCCCATGAAAGATTAAATCAACAGCAGCAGGAACAACAATAATGCAACCACCTGCCTCCCTCTCCCTCACACTGCAGTAAGCCCATAACTGACATGAGCAGAGCCTGACCCATCAGCATGAGGGAGCCAAGGCATGCCTGCCTCCAGCAAAGTATCCCCTGCACCAACACAGGCCCTCCCTCTGCCACCACCTGCCCCTCACTGCCACCGGCCGGTGACCACCAGCCCATGGCGTGCCGCCCTCATCCCTGCCATGCCTGCGCCCCGCAGTTCAGGCCTGGTGCCAGCCAGTAGAGCACTCTGCCAGCAAGCATGGCTCCCGAGGGCTGCACTTTTCCTTGCCTTTACCTACTTCCCCTCTAAGATAAGAGTCCAGTAAATGCTGATTTGCAAGAAAGAAGAGGGCTTTTTGATGAGGGAGCAGGGTTAAGGTGGCTTCTTGTTAATTTGATAGCCCTGGAAATGCCCATTGAAATGAAGGAAGGGGACATGGCTTTGCCCGCTGTGTGAGTCCCCGTTCCCAGGCCACAGAGAGTGCTTGCACCTGGCTGGGCCGTGCTGCTGGCTTTGTTTCCAATACAGATTAACACCACAGATTTGAAAGTCTGGCCATGACTGAGAGTCAAGTACCTAGGGAAAACAGTTTAAGGCAGACAAACAGATCAAAAACCACTGATGAAGGGAGAGGGAAGAGAAACAAGAACTGGAAGTGGTGGGGAGCAGAAACCAAATACCTGCCATATAAAGGAGCCGAAAGCAGAGGTCACAAAAGTCTCATAAAAACAAACAAACAAACAAAAAAAGTATAACAAGTGCTGTCATGGATGATTATGAGGGTTTGAACCTGTCACCTACAGCAACAAGAGCATTGGCCTTCCTCACTAGACCTCAGGGGATAATGCTGTTAGCTGAGGTTAGGGAGGGCAGGTGATGAGTTGCTGTTCAAATACAAAGCAAAGATGTCCTTTCACTCCAGATAATTAAACCAAAAACATAAGCAAACAAGGCCTGAAGTTCTGGAATCGCCTGGCAAAGTCCCTGAAATCCCCTATGAAATGCTGCTAGACCTTCTTATCTCCACAGCATTCACCCATCCTTATTCAGTGCCATTATTTTGGGGATATTCTGTTCCCTGGTGTCTGCTTAAAACATGCTAATGTAGACACAACCAGACTAATGGGAACACCCCAGCCACATCCCCCCCAGGCATCCCGGGGTACATTACAGGACACAGAATTCATCCAGAAATTAGAACATTAGAACATCAGAAAATGTTCAGATTGTGATTTTTTTTTTTCATTTTAAAATAATGCTTTTCCACCTTTCCTACAAACACTAGTAGATAGAAACTTAAATTATATATAATTATTAGTGCCAAACAGCACCAATTCACTTGACTCCAAAGGCAGGAGATTTAGGAAACAGATTAGTGAATGTTGTCGTTATTGTGAGAATTGGCAGCACTGCTCAGGAGTTTCGGTTTTCAAAATCAGTTTCCGAAAACCTGGAAAAAGATGTTTTGATTATCGCTTCATCTATTCACTATACTTAGTTTTCTCATTTGAAAGTCAAATAAGCTGTTGCAATTTGAAATAAGATGCACTACCTGACGCATGTGAATGGGAGTCAAGGATTTCTGTGTAGAGTGGTTCAGAAAACTGCCAGCTTGTGTCTGTGCAAAAGTAGTCACTACCCTCCTGACAAAGCCACTGAGTCTGAATCAGGGACCTGTGGAGCGGTGGGCTCCAGCTCTGCAGCTTGCCTCGAAAATCTGGCAGATGCCAGCTGGAGGCTTTAGAACCTCAGATCTGCTCACAGCCAGATAGGATTGGGCTCGTAACACTCAAGTCGCTGACGCTTTTAATTTCTTGCACACATTTTGGGAAGAGACAGGGAGGAGGCTGAGGAGGAGCAGAATTCACCAAAAGCTAAAATGTGCGAATCATTTTTTCCCCCACTTTCTGGCAAACATTTTGATTATTTTCCATAAAGAATGATAACATTTGAAAATGCAAACCCATTATTCATTTAGTCGAAAGCTGATTTTTCTTTCCTGAACCCCCCTTCCCTGGTATTTCGTCAATACTCAGACAACTTCAACTTAAATAAAACAGCAACCACAAAGGCATGCATTTCGTAGTGCTTATTTTGGCTGAAAAGCCACCTTTCATATACATACATGCACAATTTCAGTCAACCTTTTTGCCAGTGCTGCTTCTGTGCTTACATCTCAGCCCCCGTATTGTTTTTTATATCTCAGTTTCCCTACAATGAACATCACCACCACCACCATCCTTCACAGCTGTTCTGAGGGTTAGATTGATTAATCATTTTAAACTGCTTTAAAGATGAAGAACAGAGGGGCGATCTTGAACCCTGAATCATTATACCTTTTAACTTTGAGGTCTGGACATCAAGGTTAAAGTACAGGAATTACTTCAAATGTTGTAAGCAACATTTAAAATCCAGGGGTAGAGATTTTTGGTGGAGGAGTAACCTTACGATCAATACAGTACAAAAAATACAGTTAGACTGAGAGGTGATTCTTAGTCTAAGGCTTAATAACACCTTAAATTAAAACAAACAAACAAATAAACAAACAAAAAAACAGAAAACAAAGAAAAAAATGAGACATTAAAAGAGTTGAAGAAATGTTGCAAGAAGATGTGCAACAGAACTGCCTCCAAGCAGAAGGCTGCTCTCAGACTTCTCTGTAGGCACGATTATTCCTGCCTGGGAGAAAAGCCCCAATGAAAAGCATTCCTGCTCCCTCCCCTGGTTATGGGACACCATCCTGATGAGAAATTATTGACAAGCCTGCCTTTTTCTAAAAGGGTTAGCCAAACAAATTGTCTTTCTCACCAGAGCTCCTCTCCTCGCTTGTGCCCTTTTGTCTTTCTCTCCTCTTGTTATAGTCAACAGTGAACATTTTGGGACGTTAATTAAAAACAATAATAGCTGCAACAGAGAAAGAAGAGAAGGGGTAAAGTGGGGGAAGCTGAAGGGGGACGGTAACTGCAGCCTTAATTAATAGAATTACTCAGTTGAAAGTCAGCCTGATGAGGACTCTTGCCCTTGAATAAATACTCTGTGTGTCTGCATATGTATGTATATGTGCCTCTCGCTATATATACATTTATATGTAAACACTGCTACTCTTGCTTAGCAGCCAGTAGTGCCCTTTCATGAGAAAACAAAATATATGTGACAAACCATCTCAAAAATGCAAAGTTCCATGGGCATATTTCTTTTCTTGTAGCTACTCAGACAAGGTAGAGTGGCCCTGAAATTAATGTCTCATCCAACGGACAAAGGCAGAACTAAGCTAATTGGATTCCCATCTGTTCCAAACAAAGTCTCAACATCACACAATAATTATAAATAATATGTCTAACAATTAATCTTTTACTTTAGATTTTTTACTGGGTGCTGGATGGATCCTAATTTCACACAAATATAGATTGCTGTCAGGACATATCCACTGGATGAAACCAACAACAGAAAAACATAGTCTGACCATGCACTATCGTTTCAGATCCTTGGGTGTATTTCAGGAGAGCAGGGGCTGTCTAATCTAAATGCCTCCTACAGCAAAATACAAACTGGAACTTACCAGATGTAGTGGGTTTACATGGCAAGGTTTTGGTAGTAGGGGGCCATAGGGCTGGTTTCTGTGAGAAGGATCTAGAAGCTGCCCCATGTTTGGTAAGGGCCCCACTGCTGACCAGAGCTGAGCCAATAAGTGATGTTGTTTGCGCCTCTGTGAGAGCATATTTAAGACAGGGAAAAAAACGCTGAACCACACAGCAGTTGGGAGAGTGAGAGGAGTGAGGAACAGCCTTGCAGGCGCCAAGGTCAGTGAAAAAGGAGGGGGAGAGGTGCTCCAGGTGCCGGAGCAGAAGTCCCCTGCGGACTGTGGTGAGGACCACGGTGAAGCAGGCTGTCCCCCTGCAGCCCATGGAGTACCACGGTGGAGCAGGTGGACCTGCACTGACAGAGGCTGCGGCCTGTGGAAGACCCCTGCCGGAGCAGATTCCAGGCCGCTTCGGCAGCACATATACTAAAACTGGAACGATACAGAGAAGATTAGCATGGCCCCTGTGCAAGGATGACATGCAAATTCGTGAAGCGTTCCATATCCTGGCAGGAGATGCTGCCCGTGGGGGACCCAGGTTGGAGCAGTGTGCTCCCGAGGGATGGACCCCGTGGTACGGACCCATATCTGGAGCAGTTCTTGAAGAGCTTCTGCCTGTGGGAAGCCCACACCGGATCAGTTCAGCAAGGACTGTATCCCGTGGGAGGGACCCCACAGCACAGGGGATGAGTGACCGAGAAGGAGCGGCGGCAAAGAAGCGCTATAGACTGACCATAACCCCCATTCCCCCGTTCCCCTGCACCGCTCGGGGGAAGGAGGTGGAAAAGGGTGGATGGGGGGGAAGGTGCTTTAAGTTTCTTTCCTTTGTTTCTCGCTTTCTAGCTCGTTAGTAATAAGCAATAAATCTCACTGTCTCCCTATGCTGAGTCTGTTTTGCCCATCACGATAATTACTGCACAATCTCCTCGTCCTTATCTCAACCCTTGAGCCCCTTTCATCGTATTTTCTCCCCGTTCCTCTTTGAGGAGGGGGAGTGAGAGAGTGGTTGTGGTGGAGCTCGACCGCCCACCCGAGTAAAACCACCACACCAGAGTCTAATTTTGATCCAAAACAAACGTGAACTGAACTGACAAACAACTGTTCCAAGTGACACATGCGCATCTTGTTTACATTTTTTCTGAGACAAGGCAGGGCTGAGTAAACCTTTTCCATTTCATCTGCAGAGCGGAGCAGCACACCCGTCCCCTCGGGTTCACAGCACGTGCCTCGCCACCTTGCTTTCTCCCCATCACTTTTTCTTCCCTCCTCCCAGGTCAGTTATTTGACCTGCAAACTGGTCAGCCCAATGAACATCCCTTTGCTCTATGCCAGCGCAAGGACAGACATGGTAGCCTCAACTTGGGACGTTTACTGCAATAGAAGTAGCAAGGGTAAGAAATTGGGCAAATCAGCCTTGTAACAAGCCAGAAAGAGACAACAGAGCTGACACCCTCAGACATCCAGTGGGATGCCACTGCCCAACCAAGAAGCCCTTCTGTTGGGTCCTCTCTGTGAACATTGCACTAGGACGACATCCACAAACATCCAAAACCCAGTTGGGATGTAAGGGGGCTAGGTCTGTTAAAAGTGATTTTCTCAATTTCCAATTGCAAATCCCTGTCACAGAGCTGGGTGTGGAACCAAGATCATCTGAGTACTAAGCTGACTGACCGACAACACGGACACCTGTCGCATCATGGCCACAGGATGGCACGGGACTCTTGGTGTTATTCTCATTGGGCAGTTTAAGACCACAGGAGCAACCCTTGTAAGTCAGGATGAAAATGAGTCTAGCTTAGCGTCTCTCTCACAGGGCCCATCAACGGACACCAAAAGAAAGACAGAAACAGGGCAAACATATGATGCTTTCTACAGATCCTCTCAGGTTGAAATTACATTAGTTCAAGGAGTTTCCTTACACCAATGTGGTTTTTATCTACATGGAAACACTGACTTTATTTCCATGAACTTGTGAGTCTCCCCACATAGACTCCTAACATCCACAGCAGTGGGCAGCAATGAGATAACCAACACCACCACTTGCTACATGACCATCACCACCTTTTTCTGATCTGGCTCCTTAGCAGCTTCATCCAGTGCCCCCCTTAGCAGCTTTCATTCTTGCTGAAGTCAGCAGAGCTACAGGAAAGAAGCAGAGCTAGGTTATGAAGATGTTACTCCACAATGATGTGAGTTCTTAAACATCTCTTACCATAGCCACTTTTTAGTGGTGAGAGAAATGCTTTCTCTATGGCTATAGCTGTAAACAGATGGATAGATATAAGGTGATGTATGGAGCTGGAACAACCAGTTAGTAAAGTTTATAAAGTACTTTGGGGGTCCATCTGGACGGAAGGTACTACATAAATATAAGGCTGTTATCAGTGCCTCCTAAGAGCATCCAACTATCACTCAGTACTTTCTAGGATGGACAGTTAAAGAAAACACAAAATATATTCCTCGGTAGATATTTCACCCAGACTCTTTTACTTGCAATAGCAGAGGTCTGGGCTTTCATTTGTACAGACCATTCCCATTTGCAGTCACAGGGAAAAATCCGCAATAGCTCAACTCATGAAGTTGCTGGATTTGTTATGTTTGAACAATGAGGCTTCACAGCCCAGCCCTGGAAATAAATGAGTGGTTTGGGGATTTGCTAGTGGCAGGTCTCTTGCTGCAGTAGGGGATGGATAACTATAGGGATAGTGATGGGAGAGACATAGTTGTTTCTTGTTTTTTTTTTTCCCTCAGGGGCACTGCCCAGAATTAAATTCAAGCTGGTAACAATGGAAAAAATAGATCGTCTTTCTGGTGACAAGGGGATGCAACATGTCAATGCTGGACATCAGAAGCTGCACAAAATCCTGGTGGTCTCACTGACAGTTCTGGGAGTATGGAATGGGGAACTGGAGGAAGAGATCAATTTTTCAAGAAACTCGGAAGATTGCTCCAGTACATGAGTTGGAGACCAACAGAAAGATCCCAAGGATCTCACTGAGGCTCCTCCACAAGGCTGGGACAACCTTCTTTCTCACAGCACTTCTTTGGCTAAAGAAATGTTGGGAGGGGTGGGTAGACCACCCTTCTTCAAGAAACCCATTCTCCCATCCCTGTGTTGTGCCTATAACAGTGGTCTTAATCACTATTTTGTATGAAATTAGGGGGTATTTTCACAGAAATTTAGGGTACGAGTTCTATTTTTTTCATGAAATAAATCTGTATCAATGGAAAATCACTTTTTTATCTGTACATCCTGAATGCCCCAAAGATTTCAGTCTGGAGATGCTACCAGAAGAAGTTTTCATTTCCTATGCTGCCATCATTATCTCTTGTGAGATGGCTTCTCCAAACTTATTAAACCTCCCAGTATACTTTGTATAACTATCTTTTTTCCACTAAGACTAAAGACTATTATATGTACCATACCCATGTAATCTAATATAGAATTACGGTTTATGGAAGAAGATGTGAGCATGAGCTAACTAAATTGCTATTCACATGGTAGCCTTTTCAAAAATAACTATTTATTTATGCATTCACTTATTATTTATCTATGGAATCAGAATATTCCATGGACAATTTTAAGAACCTCATATAATTGCTTTTGTCAAAATTTTTACGGGGAAAGGAAGCATTTTCAAGTCAGTTTTAAATGGAATTGTTTATATATTGATATATATAAAATAAAAAATTTTATATATTGATATATATATATAAATGGAATTGTTTATATATTTATATTGGGCCAAGGCCAATGGTATGAAGTTCAACAAGGCCAAGTGCCGGGTCCTGCACCTGGGACACAACAACCCCAAACAGAGCTACAGACTGGGAGATGTGTGGTTAGAAAGCTGCCTGGCAGGGAAGGACCTGGGAGTATTGGTTGTCAGTCGGCTGAATATGAGCCAGCAGTGTGCTCAGGCGGCCAAGAAGGCCAGCAGCATCCTGGCTTGCATAAGAAACAGTGTGGCCAGCAGGTCCAGGGAAGTGATTGTCCCCCTGTACTCGGCTCTGGTGAGGCCGCACCTTGAGTACTGTGTTCAGTTTTGGGCCCCTCGCTACAAGAAGGACATGGAGGTGCTTGAGCGAGTCCAGAGAAGGGCTACGAAGCTGGTGAAGGGTCTGGAGAACAAGTCTTACGAGGAGCGGCTGAGGGAGCTGGGACTGTTTAGCCTGGAGAAGAGGAGGCTCAGGGGCGACCTTATTGCACTCTACTGGTACCTTAAAGGAGGCTGTAGCAAGGTGGCGGTTGGTCTATTCTCCCACGTGCCTGGTGACAGGACGAGGGGGAATGGGCGAAAGTTGTGCCAGGGGAGGTTTAGGTTGGATATTAGGAAGAACTTCTTTACTGAACGGGTTGTTAGTCACTGGAATAGGCTGCCCAGGGAAGTGGTTGAGTCACCATCCCTGGAGGTCTTTAAAAGACGTTTAGATGTAGAGCTTAGGGATATGGTTTAGTGGAAGATTTGTTAGCATTAGGTCAGAGGTTGGACTCGGTGATCTTGGAGGTCTCTTCCAACCTAGACTATTCTGTGATTCTGTGGTATATTTGCTACAGACCTAATTTCTCTCTGTTTGTGTTGCACCTGATGTGGCATTTAAAGCCTTAATGTTGGAATAAGACATTTCTTTGCTTGAACTGAGTTTTCAGTTGCAGGAGACTGGAAGACTGATGTCAGAATTGGCCCTTAGTTATAACACCATCTTCTTGGTCTTGGGGATCAGTTCACTCAGTTCATTTTCTAAACTTTGAAACTATCACTAACTGTCAAGATGATGGTCAACCAAGATGAAGATGATCATTTCTCAGGGAGATCTGCCATAAGAGACCAGCATGAACTTGTCTTTTGACTTTTAAAAAGCTATCCATCTGCCTTTCTTTAGGAGAAATGAGAGGGGAGAAGTGGACCTTTAACTGTTCTGATAACATGGGAACTACACAGTCCTGTTGGACTGATCATGACATTTCTGAAAGTCTTTACATTTGACAACTCAGAGACAATTACAAGCAAAGAGAGGTAGATTTAGGTGTTTTCAGTCATGGGTTACCAAAGACATACACAGTCAAAGTAATAAAGCATGAAGGAGGTAAGACACATGACGACCCAGTGCTCATGGGAGTAGAGCACTAGGAACCACATGGCATGCAAGCATTTACAAAGCATCCATAACCACAGTGGTATTTAGATGATGAATCAAGCTACTAGTCAGTGCAACATGAAGAAGCATTCACACTCAGGAAGGCTACATTGATCCCAGAAGAACTGTAGGAGGAATAGTGGCAGGCTATATACAGCATGCAGACGCTATGAATAATTGATTCCAAAGAGGACTATGACAAAGAGATGGCCAAGGGTGCTGAGGTCAGATTATTATTCTTATTTTGACTACAGCAGCCAGACAGCTCTCAAATGGTTGATTTGAACAGCTCTAATAGAACAACGTCATTAAAACCCAACAGTCAGTGCTTAGGGAATGACATTGCTGAGTCGCTACCAAAGTCTTGGCAGGTGAATATGAAGGTTCACACTGTTTATGACTAGCATTTTTAATGACTGTTTTATTCCATTTCAGCAAATGCTCCATTTCCAGAGAAGCTCCAGGATAAGCATGGGGAATTGAATCGACATGCATTTTGGTCTCATACCAGCCAGCAGCCTTTAGCTTGGTCACGGGAATATCAAACAGAGACCCCTTTTTACATTATCGTTAGCCAGCTCTCAACACTGCTATTTCAGCAACTTTTAAACCTGCGTCTATTAGTCTCATTAACACAAGCATTTGCGTTGTGAAATGGAGTCTGATCCCCACTTATAAAGGGGCCATTGGCTGCACCGCATCAATGTCCCAGCCCAGGTCCCAGTTCAGCAGTGAGCTGGAGCATGTGTGTAATTTCCAACACAGGCATGCAACCTATTCAACTCAGCATGACAGGAGCTCATGTTCAATCTGCAGCATGGGGCAAGGAGGCAGCAGATGGGAAATTGGCACAGCAGGGACTGAGACAGCATGGTTAGCTACATGTTTTTTTGGTTATTTATATGTGTAGAGATGAGTGGGGAGGGAGGGAGGGAAAAGGAGGGAAGTGGGCATGGAAACAGCAGGAGAAGGAAAGGAATAAAATCAACACATTACATGTTGAGGCATAAGGACTAAGAAAAGTTTAATAAAGAGACAGATTCTCCAGTCAGGTTTGAGTCTTTTTTAAATTTATTTATTTATTTATTTATTGACAGGGTGCCATTCAGGTAGCACAATGGGATGCTGATGCTTTACGCTAATGGGCACACAGAAGTTTAGTCACTGGAGGGAAACACCAAGGAACAGGAAGGGAACGAGTGAATGTCTTTTGTGCATGACTGCTCTGGCAAAGCTGACTAAAATGCGTGGAATAAACCCTGCTTCCAAACAAGCACCTGCTAGTGACAAGTGAGCTACTCAATTCAGTAGGTGAATGTCTCTCAGTGAGCTCAGTGCATCACACTGTGCAGGAACTGCTAGTGCCACGCACACCACCACTAGTGCTACCTGACTAAAGTCTATTTGTTACGAAAACAGAAGTGGAGATGCAATCGGCTTCTTCGTGCCTCCACTTCGATCGCCCCTGTGCACAGCTTTCTTAGGGCTAGGAGACAAACAAAGCCTGCAGTGTCCCGGCTTGCCAAGACTAGATGCTTACTTAAAGTCACCTGGGATTGGATGCTGACCTTCTGTCATGTAAAGTCATGGTCCCCAGCCAAGGCAGTGTGGGCTGAATGTTGATAGTTTAACTGGTCTTAGAGGCACTTCTCTCTCCCGTGGAAAGCAGGAGTTAGCAGTGCACTGAGTGTTAACTCAGACAGATAGGGAGCACTTCAATCTCAGAGTTAAGAAGGCCAAGAGCATCCCACCGTGCTAGCCTGTAGCCCTCTGTCTCCTGGCAGAAGCTGAGCACTGTCCTCTGCCCAGCCTTTCTGGTGGGGCTTATCCATGCCGGAGGGAAGAGATGGATATGCCCCGGGAACAGTCTTCCACCAAGAGAGTGCTTTCTCCATGCCAAGAGGAGAGAACGAGGGAGAAGTGGGTGGGAGAAGGAGAAGCAAGGGGAATACAACAGTCACCTCACAGTCATGTTACCCTTTGGGGTAAAGAAAGGGACTGAACCAAGGATGCCGATCCCTGAGTTAATGCTCTCCCTGCTAGACCAGGATGGGCCTCTTTGAGAGCTCCACGCCAGGAGCTTGTTTGCAAGGTACTTCACCACTGACCCCGAGAGCCCTCGGGAGTGTGCTGGGTACACTTCAGAGAGCCTTGCCGGTGCCTAATCTCCGTGTGAAAACAGCTCTGATAAAGAGCAACTCGGGTGGCCAAAAATGCTGCAGTGATTTTCAATCAGACTACAAGCTAATCCCCAGGATCATGATTAACATGTTTATTTTGCTCAATTAAACAGATTCTAATGTCCGGGGCTGGGTGTAAGCATTGCTAAGAACACAGTCACTAAACTGCCAGCTCTGGGTTGCCTTTGGTGATCTAGATGGCCAACCTGGCTCCATAATAACCCCAAGCTTCTGGAGAGCGGGGAAGTGGGCTTCTATTCTATTCTTTTCATTTTCAATTATTTCATTTTCCAGATCTGACCCAACTGTAATAAGTCAGCTAAATGAGTACCCGGGGAGATAAGTTTTCATTAATCAAGTCCACATGACTTGGAGAACAAATAGTCATTGAAAGCATCTAGGCAAGCTTGGAAGAGTGCAGCTGTTAACATTGCATACTACATTATCACCACATATTTAGATTGCTATTAAGTGAACTTTAAGTAAGGCATTCTCCATTTGTCATTTTCTCTCTGCTGATTTCAGCTACCAACATCATTGATTTTTTTCTTGCCTTTTTTTTTTTTTTTTTAATCTGAAAATTTGGCTATTAACTTTCCAAAACTTATTAATCTGTTTTCACTCCATTGGTAGCACCTTCCCCCCACCTTCTACTTAGCTTGTTAAAACTCAGTGTTGATTAAATACGACATAACAGTAAAATATTACATAAGTGCACGAGCAAATTTTTACTTCATTATCGGCACAAAATGAGTCATCTTGAAAATGACACTAGCTTTGGATCCATTTTCTCTCACTTTTTTGCTTTAGTTTTATATTTAATCAGTTTTTTTCTCCCTCTCTTTGCGCATATGATTTTGTTTTTCAAATCCACAGCAGAACGATCCAACTTTGTTTTTGTGCTATCAATTAACACCATGCTCTAGCTTCCAACATACTTAAATGATGAATAAGGTTAAATTCCAGACAACATTCTGTACATTTCCATCAATTAACAATTTTCAAAACAGCATTTCATTAATAAACATTGATCAGCAGAGCCCTTGTGTGGAGTGTATTGGAGCTGAGAATTTGTACCAGAGCTTCTTTTATATACATGCTGGAGTGTGTGGTGTGTGAGCATGTGCACAAGCATGTATGTGTGCATGTGTGAAGAAAATCAATGCAATATCCTAGGAAACTCATCAGCACATCATCTCCTTAAAGGTTAATTAAGAATTTGAGGAAGAACAGAGGGGCTGAAGCAGAGGTGATGGACATCCGTATCTCTCCAGATCATTAAGTACTGATTAGCTTTGGAAAGTCTATTGAGCTTCCTTGGTCTCATCAAGCCATGTGATGGTCCCTGGATACCTCACTGTGAAATGCCATCAGCACTATATCTCTCTTTATGAACAGGATGCACTTCAGTCTCAGGTGTGCCTGATCTGTGTGTATGCCTGGCATGTGTCTGATTAAGTTATTTTACATACTGCATAAAAACTGATTGGAAAATGCAGACTGTTACAAAGTCTCATGGAATGCAGCATTTTTTGCTTGTAGGGTAAAGAGACAAAAAGAGGGGGGTAAAAAATGAAGTTCCTGTAAGACATATAATCAGAATGAGCAGGGGGAAAATTTACAAGTCCATACAAACCCTCTCACTGTGCTGGAAATTCACTTAATGAGGGCTTCTACACTGGTTTCCCCTTACTTAGGTTATCTGAGATGGAAGTGGGGCAAGAGGGGAGCTCTACGGCAAAAGTTATCAGAGTAAGACCCCACCATGCAGCTTGAAAGAGACCACAATATGTATTTCATTAAGTATCTTAGACACCTCTTTAAAACTCTTAGAAAAGAGCTTTTCAGAAATGGCTTCCATGGAAGGTCAGATACTGCTTTTAACTTCATTTTCTGGAATTTCAGTATTTCTCAGTTGTTGTGGTTTAACCCGGCCGGCAGCTAAACACCACACAGCCGTTCGCTCACCCTCCCCCCTCCCTCTCTGGGATGGGGGAGAGAAACGGGAAAGTGAAGCCTGTGAGTTGAGATAAAGACAGTTTATTAAGATAGAAAATAATAATAATAATATTAATAATAATAATATGTACAAACAAGTGATGCACAATGCAATTGCTCACCACCCTGTACTGGGTCTGGCTGGGATGTTAACTTTCCCTGCAGCAGCCCATACAGTGCTGCGCTCTGCACTTGTAGCTAGAACAGCAGTGGTATCACACCTGTGTTGTGTCTGCTGCTGAGAAGTGCTGGCACAGCATCAGGACTCTCTCTGACCCTCCTAGGGGGTGGGCAAAAAGTGAGAAAGAAACATCAGCAGGGCAGCTGACCTAAACCAACCAAAGGGATATTCCATACCATATGATGTCACACTCAGCAATAAAAGGTGGAAAAAGGAAGAAGAGGGGAGGGGTGGGCTCTCGTTGTAAAAACGTCTGTCCTCCTCCCGAACACCGGCTACGTGCGTTGAGGCCCTGCTTCAAGGATGTGGTCAAGCGTCGCTCATTTGTGGGAAGTAGAGAGTAATTTCTTTCCTCTGCACTTCCACATAGCCTTTCCTTGTTTTGTTTAGTTATTCCCTTTCCCCCTCCCTTTTCCCCTTTCCCTTTTTTCCCTTTAGTTGAATTGTTTAATTAATAATATTTCCTTAATTATATATATATATTTTTTTCCCCTCTTTAATTAAATCATCCTTATCTCAACCCGTGAGTTGTTCTTTCCTTTACTTCTTCCCCTCCTCATCTGAGGAGGGGGAGTGAGAGAGCAGTTGTGGTGTTCAACTGCCTAGCACGGTAAAACCACCACACACCCGCTGACCGATGTCCAGCCCAACCCCGAGCAGCCGGCCCCCCACCCTGGCTAGCCACCCCTATATATTGTTCAGCATGACATCAGATGGTATGGAATACCCCTTTGGCCAGTTTGGGTCAGCTGTCCTGGGTTTGTCCCCTCCCAGCTTTTGCTGCACCCCCAGCCTGCCCGCTGGCAGGACAGAGCGAGAAGCTGAAAAGTCCTTGGCTTAGTGTAAGCAGTGCTCTGCAGCAATTAAAACATCAGCATGTTATCAGCACTCTTCTCATCCTAATCCCAAACATAGCACCCTACCAGCAACTAGGAGGAAAAATAACTGTCCTAACTGAAACCAGGACATCAGTCTACAAGTCTTACAGAACAGTCTTCACTAAGGACATTTCCTTCAAATTGAATTAGGAATACAAATTTAGATGCTATGGACAAGGACCTAGCAAGCAACCCAGTCTGTGCCTGGAAGAAACCTTTGAGGTGCCCAGGGACTCAGCTGCTAGTGCTAACATGCAAAGCAATTCAGACCAGATGCCAGAGACCAGACAGGTTCTGCTGGCAACCAGCATTGACGGTGCTATTACAGAAAGCACAGCTGATTCTCCTGTGAGGGTTCCCTGAACTTGGTAACTCAATAACGTTGGTTAATTCTAGCTTTTAGGCAGTCTTAAGCCGGTGGGATGGCATAAAGCTCCTGAAGGGCAAAGGAAGAATTGGCCTAGTAGCACTTCAGCATTGTCGATCCAATAGGGTCCATATCTAGGAATATGCAAGAGATGCTTTCTTAATATATAAAGAGCTAAGCAACACACCTACTCCCTTCCTCAGGATGGAGAGAAGGATGATGGACCTTAAGATATTAGCACTGCTGTAACAAAATGGTGCTGGAAAGGGCTATCCTCTGAGCTGGCTTTTTCAAGGAACACCGAACGTGAGGGAGGAAGTTGACACTGGGGATAGCTGCCATTGCCTTTTTCATCCTCATTGCACCTTGACTTTGATTGCATCCAATGGAATTGAAGTTAATGGTTCACTGGCTCAAACTGTTGCCCTGCCAATACCGAGCTATTAACATTTTGGTTATTAACAGTCCATTCGGTTGCATTAGCAACGCCATGGGGTTGCAGGGAGCAGTCTGGACATGAACTCATATGGATGCTTCTGGAATTAAAATCAACAGCCGCCCACCGCCATCACAGCTGCCACCCAATTGTCAGCAGGAGAGGGCTAAATTGAAAAGCTGCTGATAATGTTGCAGCCTGCACATCTGCTCCAAATATCAAGGACCCCTTGATAAACCCTCTGCAATGCCTGGAGCACTTCATCTGCAGGTGACTTGCTCTCTGCAGTATGGAGAGGATTGCCACTAATCCTGGCGCATTACTGTTCACTTGACAGAAGTCGCTTGAAACAACTTGCATCTGTTCTTGTCCTGATTTGCTGTTGGTATTTATTAAGAGCACTGTGTTTAAAATGGCACACAATGTAGCCTGCAGATAACATCTTAAGCTTCCTGTCTATACCAACAAAAAAACACCCCCTCCTGAGAAAATCTCCTCCAAACATTGTCACTCCCCACTTTGCTCAGCCATGTCACCACTGTTGCTTCCTCCCCACAAGGTCCCTCTGAGCAGCAGTGGTAGCAGGAGGTACCTTATCTCTGATTTAACAGATATTCCTGAGCTGCTGCAAAATATAAAACAACATATTAGCCACTCAAAAATATAAAAGCTGATATAAAACAACATATTAGCCACTCAAATTAGTTCTATATCCATGACTTCAGTAGAGAAAGGTGTTGGACTGGCAGCATCTGTGGGCTTCTCTTAACCAAAAGACCTTCATTTTTCTCCCCTTTTTGGCACAACTGAAAAGGCATAAAGATATTATAGCTTCTCTGCGCATTTAGTCTTAACCATTCTGCTTATAAGTAAACAACACTAACTGTTGAAGGCTGAATGTGGTAATGGTTATATGGTGTGGATGCTTATTTACCAAGAAAGAATACGGTCTGACTCAATGGCATTGCCTCAATGGCACTAACTCAATGGATCTGGCTCGTTAAAGTAACTGGATCTACACAGTTTGACTTCTCACATGAAAAAAAAAAAAAAAAAAAACAAAAAAACATAAAACATCCTCATTAATTCCTGTTCTGGTTCTGATATGTATCTGGACACATTTTTAGACATATAGTAAGCCTTCTGAAGAAAAAAACAGCAAACAATGGCTACTAGTAAATGACTCTGAAACATGAATTTTCCAGTTTCCAGTAAAAGCCGTACAGTATTTCCAGATGGGGTGATTAGAACTGTTTCTCCTAACTTTTGATATATCTTGATTTCAATATCATCATAGACCAAAAATCACTATCTGTCTCAGTAACAGGAGAGAGCTCTCAAGCACAGCAGCAGAGAGAACTTGCTTTTACATGTATCCCACCCAAAATCTGTGGTTCTTCTGCCAAGTCAACTCAAAACTATTATGCAGCAAAATAAGAGTGAGAGAAGATAACAAATATATATTCTAAATAAAGAAGATATTAGAGAACCTAAATGAAATCCTGTTATGCTTCCTTTCCTGGCTCTTGAAGATTTTCTCTCACTAAGCTGAGGTTTTATCACTAGTGGAGGACATTTTCAGACCTATCAGGTCCTTAAAGACCTGTTTCTTTTACCCTTAGATGGTCAGTATGCTTAAGAATTTAGCATCAAACAAGCTTTTTCGTGTTGTTTTTTCACTCCCAGTACATTGATCTCATGAAAAATGTCATTATTTGTGCATGTGAAGGACATGTGTGTTTGTGTGAGGGTGCAGCAGTCTGGCATATTTTAAGTCACGTTATGTACATGTATGCATACCAATATGTATACATATCCAGATATTTGTGGATGTCCTGGTTTCAGTTAGGACAGTTATTTTTCCTCCTAGTAGGAAAGGGGTTATCTGAGAAACTTGCTGCTACAACATCCAGCGGGCAGT
>NW_023305602.1:562311-581199 GCF_011077185.1 Oxyura jamaicensis
GAGGGGGGAGGGTGAGCGAACGGCTGTGTGGTGTTTAGCTGCCAGCCAGGTTAAACCACAACACCCTTGAAGCACAGTATCAATGTGAGCTCTTCTCTGGGATTGTGTTGGTTGTCTTTCCAGAAACAAATACAGTGGGGAAGAGAGCAACTGTGTGAAATGTCCTACAACCACCTGAGCAGAACAAAGTATTCAAGGTGTGGGCAGGAAAAAAATGGTTGTGCTTAGACACCAGAGCCCTCTTAATCCCAGCCACTGCAGGACTGTCAACGTGGTGACCAACCATTCTGGCACTCTTCTGTGGAGGGAAACCCTGCCAGGCACAGGGCTGGACTCACATTAATTTTCTTCTGGCCAAAAAAGACTGACCAGATTGCAAAGACTGTGAACTCATGACTTTGTTTCCCCTTCTACAGCTCCTTGGAACACTTGGTTTCTCAGACTTCTCTCTGCCTTCTCCTCTTTGTCTAGGACCCATTGTGGGGCAGATACAGCCCCAGCAACACATCCCTGTGGTGAGTCCACCCCACCGAGGTGCCAGAGCAGTGCCAGATGCTGACACGGCTGGAGTTCATCACTCATTCCCCCTGCACAGGTAGGACTGGCTGGAAGGACAGCACATCAAAGACAGAACAGCACATCAACAACATTTTTCTATTGTAAAATGAAGTTTGGAAAAAAAAAATCAGAAAGAAATCATCAGGGAACTTTCTTAGATTCGAACTTGAGTTTCTTTTGAAAATTAGTGATGGGGAAAGAGAGAACTCAACAATAACAGGCTTTCAGTAACACATCCCCAAAAAATCCCTTTTGCTGATCAGTCAGCTATTCTTTAGCATTTCCTTCTTTCTTTCTTTTTAACCATTACAATAAATCTGTAGACTTTATGAATTAAATTTTCAGTTTACTAGCAACCCTAAAGTTAGCAAATTGCAGAAGATTTTTTAAGAAACATCCCTAGTTCTGTTGAAAGACATGAAAACAAATTAATCTGAAGTGCACATCAATGTTGTTTTTCAAGCTCAACATAAAAATACAGTAATAATAATGGGATTAAATTGGAAATACCTGGCCAATAGGAAACTTGGAGGGGCTTGATCCATTCCAAATCCAAATTCCTTTTGGTCCCTTAATCCATAAAGCTTACTGAAGAAGTGTGCTATTGCATACTACACGGTTGTATTTCGGATTTGCAGCTGCATTTTCATAGACAGTTGTCTATCATAATGTATCTGTAAATGCATCTTCATTAATTACTTTGCACTTGCAAAGGGCTTTTCTCTTTGCAAAGCAGTGGTGCAAATGTTAATTCTGAATAGTAGTTCTGTAAGTGGGAGATATTTACTAGCTCTGTTTTAAAGATTGGAAAACTGAGTAGACAGAGGGTTAATGAGCATAATTAAACAAAACAAAACAAAACAATGTTTTGTATCAAAAGAACACACAGAATCACACAGAATCATCCAGGTTGGAAGGGACCTCCAAGATCACCTAGGCCAACCTCTGACCTAATGCTAACAAGTCCTCCACTAAACCATATCCCTAAGCTCTACATCTAAACGTCTTTTAAAGACCTCCAGGGATGGTGACTGAACCACTTCCCTGGGCAGCCTATTCCAATGCTTAACAACCCTTTTGGTAAAGAAGTTTTTCCTAATATCCAACCTAAACCTCCCCTGGTGCAACTTTAGCCCATTCCCCCTTGTCCGGTCACCAGGCACGTGGGAGAGTAGACCAGTCCCCACATCGCTACAGCCTCCTTTTAGGTACCTGTAGAGTGCAATAAGGTTGCCCCTGAGCCTCCTCTTCTCCAGGCTGAACAGTCCCAGCTTCCTCAGCTGCTCCTCATAAGACTTGTTCTCCAGACCCTTCACCAGCTTCGTAGCCCTTCTCTGGACTCGCTCAAGCACCTCCATGTCCTTCCTGTAGTGAGGGGCCCAAAACTGAACACAGTACTCGAGGTGCGGCCTCACCAGAGCCAAGTACAGGGGGACAATCACTTCCCTGGACCTGCTGGCCACGCTGTTTCTGATACAAGCCAGGATGTTGTTGGCCTTCTTGGCCGCCTGAGCACACTGCTGGCTCATATTCAGCCAACTATCAACCAATACTCCCAGGTCCTTCTCTGCCAGGCAGCTTTCTAACCACACATCTCCCAGCCTGTAGCTCTGTTTGGGGTTGTTGTGCCCCAGGTGCAGGACCCGGCACTTGGCCTTGTTGAACTTCATACCGTTGGCCTCGGCCCATAGGTCCAGCCTATCCAGATCATTTTGCAGAGCCTTCCTACCCTCGAGCAGATCGACACATGCACCTAACTTGGTGTCATCTGCAAAATTACTGAGGGTGCACTCGATCCCCTCGTCCAGATCATCGATGAAGATATTAAAGAGAACTGGCCCTAGTACTGAGGCCTAGTACTGGGGGACTCCACTAGTGACCGGCCTCCAACTGGATTTAACTCCATTCATGACAACTCTTTGGGCCCGGCTATCCAGCCAGTTTTTAACCCAACGAAGCGTACGCCAGTAGAGGCCATGAGCAGCCAATTTCTTGAGGAGAATGCTGTGGGAAACTGTGTCAAAAGTCTTACAACATAGTGCTCCAAGCAAAAACCCAAACCCTATTGTGATCAGTGCTGTGTAAAAAAAAAAAAAAAAAAAAAAAAAAAAGTAAGTTACTTTGTTCTTTTCCTTTCTTTTTACTGTGTGGTACCTATGTGGGTCTTAGTCTTTCTGATTTAGTGAAGAACTGTTGGTGGACATGATATTTTTGCATATTTTGGTGGAAATATCCTGAAAAATTGAATCCTTTCTGTACCTAAAGGGGGCCTACAAGAAAGCTAAAGAGGGACTTTTTAAAAGGACATGTAGTGATAGGACAACGGGTACTGGCTTTAAACCAAAAGAGGGTAAATTTATATTACATATTTTGAAGAAATTCTTCACTCAGAGGGTGGTGAGGCGCTGGCCCAGGCTGCCCAGAGAAGCTGTGGATGCCCTGGCAGTGCCCAAGGTCAGGCTGGACAGGGCTTTGGGCAACCTGGGATGGTGGGAGGTGTCCCTGCCCATGGGGCTGGAATTAGATTGTCTTTAAGGTCCCTTCCAACCCAAACCTTTCTGTGATTCTATAAAGAAACAGGGAAATGACCCCAGCTTAGCCTTGATTCACTTCAATGTGACTAAAGCCATCAGGACTACTCACCCCAAATTGTCCTCCATTAAAGTAAGAATAAGGAATGTAGTCTAGGATGTTCCTGCCCAGCAAAGCAGCAGGATCTAGCATCTACCTGTTCATTATCACGCAGAATATAACATGATCTCTCTCTCCTTTGGACTACCAAGCAAGCCAAGTCACTCAGACAAATTTCATGCTGATTTACTTCCACTGACTTAAAAATCCAGGAGACCCCAAACATGATACAGATCAGTCAAATTTCAGTGGCTCCATGGTTCCTGAGGAGGAAGAACAGATGGACAGGAACACAAAGAGACTGATTGTATAACTCCTGTTTCTTAAGAAACTAGACTAAAATTAGGTGTTTTAAAATCCAGATTGGGGGTTAATTTTGTTTGAATATAGGTGCCTGAATACTAACACATATGGCTAGAACAGTAGCTGTGTCTGTTACTGTTGTCAAAATCATGTTCTGATACATCAAAATCAGGTCAGTTATATCATTGGAGACTATTATGTCATAAAACAAGCCCTGGACCCACATATATCCAGGTAGATAGGTAAGTAAGCTTTATAGTCATTTCCACTTCGGCCATGCAACCTCCTAACAATAACTTCTGGTTTCAGTCAATTACTTTATAATTATGTTCTAAAATTCATGTCTAATTTGAGCCAAACCCTTGGCTTTTAGCCTTGCTAACAGAAAGAAAGAGTGTGGCATGAAATTGCAATATTAAAAGCAAAAGCCATGTCGTCTATGGAGGTACTCACAATTTAAGGCTCTATTTCCATGAGTAACTTGGGGTGTGGTTCCACAGCAGAAATCCTTAGGTCGCAGAACCATCAGAAAAGTTTTCAACTAACTGCTTGTGAAATCATCCATTCACAAAACAACACAACAACAGCAAATAGGAATGTCACCAACAATGGATTTTGTTTAAAGTTCATCCAAACAAGGATCTGAGCTCCGAAGCTACACATGAGAAAGGCAGTAATCCTTGTACAACACTGGTGGGGAACAGGTGACAGATTAGTGATGTATAATGTATATAATCTCTTTCTAAAAGGCCAACAAATGACTGTCAATCCTGACACAAACCCTTTCTCTCATGATGGCACAGAGAATCCACGTTGGTTTTCTTTCTTCCTGCCCAGAGGAAAGGTTTTGCTCTGTGATGAATTTGCACAGTGCAATGGAGAAGATGAATCTCTCCAGTGCTACCCTGGACTACGCACGGAGTCATATATGCATATACCATGGAACAGGGGCAAAGCCTGCTGCAAATCCTGATCCAGCTGGAGAAGAGGAGGCTCAGGGGAGACCTTATGGCTCTCTTACAGCTACCTGAAAGGAAGGTGTGGGGAGCTGGGGATCGGCCTCTTCTCACAGATAACCAGCGATAGGACTAGGGGAAATGGCCTCAAGTAGCACCAGGGGAGGTTCAGGTTGGAAATTAGGAGACATTTCTTCTCAGAAAGAGTGGTCAGGCATTGGAACAGGTTTCCCAGGGAAGTGGTGGAGTCACTGTCCCTGGGGGTGTTCAAGGAAAGGTTGGACATGGAGTTTAGGGACAGGGTTTAGTGGGGAATATTGGTGGTAGGGGGATGTTTGGAGCAGATGATCCTGGAGGTCTTTTCTAGCCTTACTGATCCTATGATTCCAGGGCTTCCACAAAATCTTCCTCCCATCACTTCCAACATTCCCCACCACATGCCCTGTTACGAATTATCCTTCATGGCAGGGAAGGAGGACACTGGAATTACCTGGCAGTACCTAAATAGACTGGTTCAAGGACTAGAGCTGTAATCCTGTGACTGCTCTTCCTTTCCAAAAGGCCAAGATGCTCCACACTGCGTAATCCATTAGGACTGCCACTACCTGGATATGCACGACACTCAGACACAGCTCCAATCTTCATTGTGGCTACAAAAACGCTACCCCCAGTGTTATTCAGATGCAGTTGTTTGTCTCCTCCTGAACTTATAATGATAATAATGATAATAATGATAGTAATAATGACTGACATTTATATAGTACCTTTCATCCAGAAGGATGCCAAAGTGCTCTGCAAACCGATTTACAAATGACTGCATACCCATATTAAACATTCAAACCCTATGTTAATGCCATGTTAATGTTGCAAATGTGAGGTGGCAAAAAGATGGGAAATGAAAAGGTTACACCTCCAGCAACAACACACCGCCCATCCTAGGAATGTCTACCATGCACCATATCCCCTGGTAAATGCTGTGCAGCAAGCAATACTTCCAAAACTGGAGGGAAAGTGCTCAAAACCTTGTGCATCTGGGCATGAAGTTAATTGGGTGAGCGAGGTGGAAATTTCTCACAACCCCCTTCCTCAGGTGCTGATGTGGAGAACTGAGTTCTCTAATCCTCTATTTTTATTTGCTATAATTGAGAGGGCAATACTAGATGTAGATGCCCAACAGTTAGAAGTAATGTGTCTAATGATACTGCAATTGGGCAAGGGAGGGAACGGGAAGAATCCTGCTGACTTCAGTGAATACTGGATCAAACTGTCATTGAATGGTCCAAACAGCAAAATGTCACTCTCTCTCTTTCTTGTACTTAATTTTATTATGATTTCCTCTATCTTTTCAGGTAACGTTCTTTTTCACCCCTTTACTCTTTGAGCTACAGGGAGGATGACCTATTTTGGATCCAGCTCTCACATGACAAGTTGCAGCTGAAAGGTGTTTTACATCCATTGAGCAATGTTCTTCTGTTGGCAGAACAGATGAGCCCAATGTTAATGGTGCAAATGGTGCTGTTTTCAATGCACAATTAACCAGGTAAACACTGTGATGAATAAAAAATAAAGCTGGCATCAGGGAGGACCCAATGAAAGTTCAAATCAGTTGTCTAGGTGCTTGTGACTCTCAAAACACCCTTATATCTGAACAGATACTTTTTTTTTTTTTTTTTTTCCATATAAGATCAAATCACCTGCATCAAAAGACTGATCTGGTGGAGTTTGAAGGAAGAGAATCTATGTTTGAGTGTGAATGGTTTAACAAAAGCAACAACCCAAACCCTTTTGACTCCAACCAGCTGGGAGTTGCTTTTGGACCATCTGGACATGGAGGGATTTATTTTTTCACTTTTTTTTCTCTGTTGCAAGGTGGCCTGGTGAACAGGGTGAAAGTGCACACACAAACACAATGTAAACTGCACAGGGCACATGCCCACATCTCATGGCTATAGCTTCTTAAAAGCAATAATTAAAGCAAAGTTTTCTGTTAGGGCAGTCATTTCTCACAAAATTGCATGTAAATTCTGACTGCGCAAGTCACTGAGTTGCTCTGGCAGGAGTTTGGCATTACTTTGGACTTGTATTTCTGAGCTCCTGCCATACCTTTCATTGCAGACTAAACTTCCCAGCAAACCAGGGAAAAATAAGTAAAATTTTATCTATCGAGTTCCTCACAGCTTTTCTTGCTTTGTTTCGAGATAATATTTCCTGCTAGCTCTGTGCATCTTCATACAGTGATGGGACCCAGAGGAAAAAAAAAAAAAAAAAAGAAAGAAAAAAAATATCGAAGCAGTAATATACAGAATATAAATGATTTACTTTGAGAAGGACCTCAGCCTATATTTGCCTCAACTTCTGTAACAGCTCACAAGGGTTAAAATTCACTCCTCCTGTAACTGCTGCTGTCAAGGCAGGTGGTAGAGCGGCTTCCCAATTCTGCCATCACCCCAGGGGTGTCTGTATCTTATCATTTCTGCCCTGCAGAAGCTTTCCTTCCACCTTTGGTAAGGCTCTGTACTGGCTGGCTTTGCTCAGCTCTGGGAGAAGAGTTGTTAATAGTGTCATTTTGGAATTTCTTCCAGTGAAAAGCCAGAAAAAAAAAATCCAGTGCCAGCAAAACTGCAAGGCTGACAGCACTATTAAATATGACAAAGTCTTCTTTAAAACACTGACTCTTTGACTGGTAGGAGAAAAAAAAAATCATGGTGTGCTTTATACCTGGCTGTACGAGTCACAGAATCTCCTCTATATCTTTTGTCCAATGAATGATGGCTCATCTACAGACTGCAGTGTCCTCAAACAGTTTGTCACAGATGGCTCATCTTGACTTTTTAACATTGAAACATGCTCGTGTGTTCCACTGCACCTTTCCTGGGCAAAACCCCCACTCACCCCTTTGTGTCCCCCCCATAGTAGGGTTTCCTCCAGACTGAAGTGTCTGAATGCTCCCTGCACTAGACAGCCAGCCTTTCTGAATGAGAACATCATGCTCTTAATAGATGGCAGCACTATTTGAGGTGAGGATTCTACAGCTGGGTTAATGAAGTGGGAGGGTGTCTCAGATTGGAAGGCCACTTCCAAATGGGATTGAGGAGCTTATTACACAAGATTTTATGTATCAACTCGGAAGTTTTGAGAGACACAAGAAAAATGCATTAAGATTAGATTAGAGGAGAATACATTCGATTAGCCAAGCACAGTCATAGTAGACCAGATCAACAGTCGGTGTAGCTGAAGAGCCTGTCTCGGACAGTGGTCAATACCAAGAGCTCCTCTGCAACAGGCAGGGCACCTTTCAGTGGGTAGCTATGGGGATAACACACTCATAAGGACAATGTCTTCCTAAACCCCATTAATTAGAAGTTGGTTTAGGCACTGAAGCATTGAAGCTTATATCCACTCTGAAGCTTTAGGTTTTTTTTTTAAATCCCCACAACTGTAAATCTGGATGTTCTTGCTACCTAATAGAAGTCTAATCCCATTCTCCCTCTTCCCCTCTTCCTCCCAAGCTGTCAGAATTTTGGTTTCATAGACTAAGAACAATATTGTATTTTTCAAACCTGAATTGTAGCTTGTGCTTGGGCAGGACTGAGAAACCTGCGTAATGGCTGGCAGCAGCTCTGCCCAGCTTTGAAGAAACAAGGGAGAAGAATGACTTCAGTCACTGAAATCAGAGACGACCAATTTTGTGTTACCTGCCTGTAATCATTAAAGCAGCCTGAAAAAAGCCTAGAGAAGAGGAGGCTGAGGGGGGACCTCACCGCAGTCTACAACTTCCTTGTGAGGGGGAGTGGAGAGGCGGGTGACCTATTCTCCATAAACACTAGTGATAGGACCCACGGGAACGGGGTGAAGCTGAGGCAGGGGAAGTTCAGACTAGATATCAGGAGGAGATTTTTTACTGAGAGGGTGGTTGCGCACTGGAACAGGCTCCCCAGTGAAGTAGTCACTGCACCAAGCCTGTATGAATTTAAGAAATGTTTGGACTGTGCACTAAGTCACATGGTCTAAACTTTTGGGTAGACCTGTGCGGTGCAAGGAGTTGGACTTGATGATCCTTATGGGTCCCTTCCAACTTGGATTATTCTATGATTCTATGATTCTATGAAAAATGTCCTTCCACATATTTTCACTTCTCACATTCAGCATCCATTTCAATTCTGAAACATGTCTAGTAGCTAAACCATCTTGGAAGGGATGCAGGGGACATGGTTAGCATCCTGTATTTTAGATATCTTAAGTGCATGTCTCTTGGCTGGGCCACTGGCTTTACACCCCATTTGAATAATACAAGGTTTTACTGAGAGGAAGGCGTATTAACCAAGAGAATAAGGAGAGATATCAGCTCTGCCTCATTTCCAGTGCCAGCCCAGTGTCTCATTTTACTGGATGAGTTGTGTAAGATCAAGAATACAACTACAGGGCTCAGGGAGCAGAGGATGCAAGTAGTATTTTCCTGCATGAAGTTTTCAAAAGGTTTAAAGATACAACAGAAATTTTTTAGGCAACGTACTGTAACTGCCGGACAGTTGAGGTTTTGTTGGTTTGGCCAGTGTTGCCTGTTTGCATTTCACCAAATTTGTGAAGTGTGTGTGGAGGTTTGGTAAATGGGGCAGGGAACCCTAAAAATTCATTTGAGGTACTACATTTTGGTTTGGTTCACGCTGCTATTGTGGTATGTCCTTTAACAGTCATTAATTTGCCCTTCCATAAAATCTTACAAAGAATTTGTCCCTAAGGAAAATGTTAACTTGTTTTTACACCTCGGAGTTTTTACAGAAGAACCTAAATATTGCCATAAAGGTCTGTTCCCATGTGGCCCCATGAGCTAGTGGGCTACTGCCAGCGGTCGCCATTTCCCTCTGTTGATAATGATCCCAAGACTGACTTCATGTCTGGTGATGAAGACAGAGTTAAGCATACAGAGGAAAATGAGAGTATGAGTCATTCCAACACCCAAGAAGTGTTGCTCTGACATTCTTTAATAAAAAATGCAGTTTTCAGATGAAATGACTTGCTTTGAAATGTACTTGTAAACGAAATGCCATAATGCTCCAGGTGAAGGGGGAACATATTTTGAGCAGATGCAATGTTCATATTCACCTGCTGGGTCCTAACTTTGGAAGGCAGGCCTTCCTGCTCTGCCATCCAACCATGAGGAAGTGGAAAGGATTTAACAATGCAATGCAAGGTGTTTTAGAGGTCCTGGGAGACAGCTGAAAAATCTATACTCAATAAGTGTCTGAAGAACGTCTCTGCTTGTCTATGCTTGCATGCATGTGGTATTTTTTTTTTTTATAACAAGATCTATTGACTAACTGGGAGCATTTTATTAAAGAGAAAAGTCTGGGTAAAGCCAGCAAACTATTCACTGACAGAATTTACCCAGAAGTACCTGTGTAATTGAATTTGGCCAGCTCTAGCAAGATATTTGATTTTCTATAATTGGATTGGCTAATGGGGGGAAGAGGGTGGGGAAAAAAAAGAACTGGACAGTTATCTGTCTCCCTTAACAAAATGATCCAGTGACTTGGGAAATTTCTCTGCCCTCAGGGAAAGAAGGGCCAGTTAAAACATGAGAACAAAGCAAGTGATGGACTGAAGCAAGAGGAAGGGCTAGAAAGCAGGGGTTAGTTCATGGCTCTGCTAGAGACTCCTGGGATGCATGTGGGCAAGTCACTTAATCTTCCTGTGCTTAAATTATCTGCTCCATGCCTGTCTTATTTTAGAGTGCTTTGGGGTGCAGGTATGTTGTGCGTTACAATGCAGTTGGATAAGAACTTGACCTTTCTATATCACGTAGTGAAAATGTACTCATCAAATAAGCAAAAGCCAGTAAGTAAATGAGGATGTAGATAAGAGGTTTTTGAAAGGCTATCACATCTCCAGCTTGCTTCTGTTCCTACTCATTGTTGTAGACACATTAGATTAGAGGACTTGGATCTTCTTCAACTTCCCTGATATATGCTGGAAGTATAATACTGCACAGAGGAAGCAATCCAGGAAGTTTCTAGAGTATTGCACTCTACACCTTCCTGAAGGGAGGTTGTGATGAGGGTGGTTGTGATGAGGTGCTGGAACGGCCTGCCCAGGGAGGTGGTTGAGTCACCATCCCTTGCGGTGTTCAAGAAGCACCTGGACAAGATGCTACGAGATGTGATTTAGTAGCTTAGTGGGTAGTATTGGTGATAGGAGGACAGTTGGACTAGATGATCTTGTAGGTCCTTTCCAACCTTGTGTTTCTATGATTCTATGATTCTATGATCTGCTGATGATTTGGGGGCATTCAGCAATCCTGGACATACCCACTGCACACAGCTCCACTGCATGGGCACATCCGACTTAAAGCATCCTGACATCTTCCTTCAGCTCGTTTCTTAGGGTGATGGATGCCATTCTCCTATCACAGCAGAATCATGACACTAAATGGTATTAGACATTTTAGGGAATAAGATCAACTCTACTAGATCAGAGATAATGTCCTTTCATCAACCCTCCCCTACAGGAGGTACCTAGGGCAAATGCAGGTAGCAGAGACTGTGTTTCCCCTGAATGCCCTCCTATACTTCAGTCATTTTCCATTCAGGGGGTTTCTGAAATGACGTATCTATATAGCCAGTAACCTTCACTGTATTTCCTTATCCACTCTGCACCTGCACAAGTGAAAAACAAGGAAAGAAAACGAGCCCCACCTTGTGTGATAGCCATGTAATCATCAAAAATCTAATTTTAGGTAATATGGAGCCTACACTTGTCATTTCAGCAAGATCAGATGGGATGGAAGCAATAATTTAAGGAGGGGTATTAAGACAGATTGACAGCTTACTTTGTCCCTCTCTACCAAATATACAATACTTTAGTACTGGTGATATGAATATATTATGTTTGGTGGTATTGTGACATTATTTGATAACAGTATCAAGAAATATTTTAATGCTATCCTTATTCTTCATTAAAATGAGGCACTGTTATTTTAAAGGATTTTTACATGTTTAATCAACCTTCCCTAAAACATGAGGCTGACTTAAAGTTAAGATGGAATAACTTCAGCTGTTGAACACAACTGTAGCTTGAAATGAGTGCTAGAGTCTTCCTTTTAATGACTAAAATTTGTTCTTCTGAAGAAATGAAGCTGATGTGATCGAGTTATGCATGTGTGTTGGTTTATCACTCTCCCCTGATTACATTACTGCATGCTTCATCTGAACATACAGCAAAATAGAAATAATAATAATAGTACCTATAAAGTCATGATGATTGCTGTGTAGAAAGCAAGATGTTTCAGTCCCTAGCTTGTCAGCTAGAAATCTTGAAAGAACTTATTTCCTCTAAGTCTTTTGCATAACCGTGGTTCTGAAGGAGCCTTTCATTATGCTAATACTACAAGGTATGAAGACGATAGTTGAAGATAAAGTATTCCTTGAAACAAGCATCCTTGACTTAGCTGGGGAGGGGGACTGTGACCCTCAAAATGATGACCACAGGACCACCAAACAGTCTGATTTATATCTTTCTAAAAGGATGGCATACTCAAATAAAACATATTCTACCTCCTTTTAGCAAAGCTGAAGCCAGAATAGTACTTAGAACTTATGTTTTTTCATATCCAGGTACAACTGCACCTTCACTGATTTCTAAGCACACAGAAACCTTTAACATCATGACATCACAGTGCTGCAGTCAGCTAAGGAGTCCTGCAGAGGAGTAGGAGATAACTGTTTGGGTTTGGTGCCTCTAGGACATTTCTCCTCTAGAAGGTCAGAGTGAGTCTGAGTTTATCCACCCAGATGTGGTCACTGAACATAGATAACTCCATCTGAGCTAGTCACTTCTGATTTTCTCTATAATCAGAAAAGAAAAATGGATGCTTTGGGAACAAAATTCATTTGACTGATTTTAGATTTCTACATTAGGATGAAATGAAATCACATCAGAAAAGAGTATACTTCTCTCTACTGACTGCAGCAGAAGCCTACACTGATTAGCTCAAATGTATATAACCAAAAATCTCGACAGCTACAGATGATGTGTCATGTCTGTACAGACAGACTGTAATGGGAGTTCTAGTAAAGAGGATGGGAAAAGGGAGTAATTAAATAAAATCTCATCCTTTCTTATGCAAAATTTAAATATAGAATATGTTAAAGTGGCTGAACAACAATTAACTGACAGAGTTAATGAGATGGGGAGAAAAACACTCCAAACAGTTTGAGTGCCAGGTTTGGTGTGTCTGGATTCCTGTGTGTACCTTGCAAATTTGCAATGTCAAATTGACACAATTTGAAGGAGATGGTGGGCTTTATCCTGGAAAAAAAAATATGAAAAAGCAGCCCATTTATAATCGGTATATGCATATTTATTTATTCGATACAGCAGCAAATTCTGCTGTTCTCTGAGCAGCATCTTTGCAACTTACAAATTTCTCCCCGTTTGCACAATTAGTGCTGGCAGATACATGTGCTGGCTGGTGAAGCATTCTCTTCCATCCACTCCCCTGCCAAGCACACAGGCCCTCAGATATTTTGTTGAAACCCAGAACAAGAGCGTGTTACTAATAGGCTAACCCACAAACTTCAGTTCCTAATCCAGCATGAAAACAACTTTTATCTCTGTGTCATGAAGAGCTGGGGGACCTCGAATTTGTACTCACCAATAGTGTGGACACAAGTTATAAGTTGTATGCACTATGAAAAGATGTGTGAGATCCCCAAAACACTAGGATGAGCTGAATTTGTGGTACAGATAGTGGGCTGCAAAGTTCTCCTATGACATCAACTGCTTTCTAATCCAAAAATCAGAATTTCTGAGTTCTGCTTCCAGCTTTCACCTGTTCTCCCCATTTGCTTGAAAGGGCTGAACTTCTCAATAGCTCCATTTGTTCATCTGTACAGCAGTTGTGTACTGTACTACAGGCTGCCAAACCTAATGGTCATAAAATATACCTTAGTCCTCATTCCCAGAAGAAGTTCATCTAAGACAAGTTGTTTCCTCATCTAAGACAAGTTTTCCACTATGTTTCTCTCTCTCCCCCACTGAAGAGTATGCCCAGAAACACAAATAAAGGAAAAGTAGGTTAACTGAGACATCACCTGTAGTACCCCTTGGCAACCTTCCCTAGGCCACACAGACCTCTCCGGAAGGGATTTTCAATTAGGCATCAAATTAATAAGGCACTTCGGATGCTCCATTCCTGCAGGAAGACATTAGTAATTTGTTCCAAAGGCGCCACTCATATTCACACAAAATGGCATTTAAAGGTTAATCGAGTCGGGGGATGGGGAGTGTTTGCCAATCACTACACAACTTAAGGTCAAGGTTTTTGTCTTAAAGGAGGACTCAATTTAAATTTTAAAATTCTTGACAGATAGCAGGTTTTCAAATGCCTGCTACAATCTGGCTTGCTTGATTCATTTTAGTGAGTAACTCCTGGCAAAATGAAGGTTTCCCCATGTCTTCAAGGAAATGGAAAGGCAAAGAGGCACAGTGGACTAATCCTGAATCCACTACAGGGAACAGGAAGCAAAACCAATTTAGACTCTCATTCATCTTCTTGCTCCCCATATAGAGACCAAAAAGAGTAATTTACATTCCTACAAACACTAGGCAATTATTGGAGGTTTCAGTTTAAAAGGAAAAAAAAAATGTTCTCAATATTGAATTCAGCTTTGACTCTGTGCTGGAGGAACATTTTGTGTGCCTGTCTGTGCACGTTTGCTTTCGTTGTTTCTTTGCTTTACATTCTGATGGCTTTTTTTTTTTTTAAAAAAAAAAAAACAACAAACCAAACCAAAACAACAACAACAAAAAAACTTCAGAGTGTGACTTATAAATAGGATAAGGAACCTGTGATCGCTTTGTGCCTTTTTTCCAGATGTGTGAACCAAACAGGAGGAAGATTCCTCTGTATCAGAAAAAGATGCTCAGGCTCAGTCAGCGACCTGCAAATAACGAGATGTCCCTGTGGATGGAAGACACCAACAGGTCTTTGCAGAGCTGCAGGGATGGGTCTCAGGGCTGTGGATATGCCCAGACATTTTTGTTCTCTTTTCCTCCACGCCCTAACAGACTTATCCTGCACTGTTGACAGTTCCTAAGTCAGCCCCCAAAAGCAACCAGAGGGGTTTGCTGTATTTTGGCTCATTGCAAGCTGCACCTGGGGCTGACGTCCCTCTCGCACAGTTCTTGCCACCGCTGCGCAGGTCCATGACAGACTGTCATACTTCCCAGGCAGCCTCGCAGGGGGTAATGGATTCAGATTGTCACTGACTTGAACTTGTGGCCTGACCCAGGTAAGAAGGAGCAAGAACTGCTTCTGCTTTCCTTGCTGAGAGAAGCAAGATGGGAAGGGAATGAGAAGGGCTACGAGCGATCATGGCCATCACTGAGGTACTGGCAGTTTTGCAGATGCTTTATAAGAAGGGGGTGAAGTTAAGCTGTTTCTCTCAGGAGAAAAAATAGGATACATGCTGAGGTAGATGAAGGAGGACACACAAATTTCATAAATAAAAGAAGCCATACAAATGTCACTCAGCATAGTTTATTTCTCTCTGCTGATGAGGAGGGAGGTCTTTGCATAACTAATTCAGGCACAGAGACCTGCCAAGTTAGCTGAAATCAACTCCACTCTAGCTGTTGATAGGAATAACAGTAAAGAATCTACTTTGATCTCTTCTTTGATCAACAAAACTAACTTCTGCCCTTTCCTGTGGTCAGACCGAGGACTCATGGCTGCCCTTCTGGAACGGATGCTGCAGGTGTATGCACGCATGCAGGCACAGCTCATGGGCCTGGACAGCCAGCGCCCTTGGGGCCTCTGTGGGCCATCCCACCTCACTGCCCGGCCACTCTTACATGGACAAACAGTGTTTCCATGACTCACCCAAACATTTAATGATGGAGAGATGCTCAGATTCTACAATCACACAATTGTTTTAGATAGACAGCATTTGAAGAGTGAAGGGTTTGGGCTGGATTTACCCCACCTAATTTAAGAGGACCAGTCTGCACCATTTGACTTTACAGTGAATGGAGAGATATAGATGAGAGTTAGGCCTCTCCAGAAAGCTATTCAGTCCCTCTGAACCCCAAGACTGTTGAGATTCCTCAGTTTGGTGTAATGAACTTGGACATTAAACAATTTTATGGTGCTGGAACTACCTATTATATACATATACAGCCCTCAACAGAGGCCTCTGAGCTGTAATCTCTACAAGTTTCTTGTAACCTCTACAAGTTTCAGTAACTGTTCACAACCCTATAACACACATATCTGGCTCACTCATATGAGGCTCACCATAGAGGCATGTCATTGTTGTGATTACTGTGGAAAATGAACTTCCATTAGCATGCAATTGCATTCAACTGAGCTGCTGACAATCTCCCAGGTCTCTTAAAGTCTGCAGGACAGGAGAATGGTAAAACCCCATAACACTAAATGAGATCAAGCACATGGAGTCAAAAGTAATCTCAAGAAAAAGAAAAAGATCCTCCCTAGGAAGCTGGGTAGTCTGATCTTTGGCTAATGCAATACTGTTGCCAAAAACATACTGCTTAATTTGCTATTTTAAAGCAACCAAATACCTTTGAGTTTCAGCTTTGATAGTTTCTGAGCTGTGTGATGTGCTCAAGAACAACTTTCTATTGATATATAGTCTCCAATTGTAGTATTTCTATTTTTGATTACTATTTTTTTTTCCTTACTGTGTAAGTCATTCTGAACTCTTTGTGCAGTTTGTCCTCCTGATGCCATCACTTTTCTTTATGAAGTTACCTAAGTGTTTATAGTTAATCAGGAAATAGATTGATGAAATTAGTTTTCTTCACATTTGTTCATGGAATGAGTAAATTCAAACACAGAAATAAATTCCTTACTGGTCCCAAGCACTTTCATTTATATGTGACAGGTCACTTACTTTTCCTGCTGAGTAAATGCTAGTATGATGGTATGACACAGAAATACGGAACTAGTAAGTGTCACCATTGCTATCTCTTTTTGATTTCTCATTTAAGGGGACTAAAAGAATATCCCAGGAGGCTAAGCTGCCAAAAAAATAACATAAAACTCATTGTTTAAGACAGTAGTAGAACAACTGCTTTGAATAAAATGAGATCAATCTATGATTTTCCATTTCAAGGAAAAGAAAATCTATAGGCTGAATCAGATTTGGTTAGTTACAGAAGCAGATATGTCATGTCAAGCTATTCATGTAAACTGCAACCTAACCGCTGTGAGTTTTCTACAAGAATTTCGAATTGGCACCTTCCCCAGGTAAATGTTCACATCATTATCATGTCTTTGAATAAGTCTATGTCAAGGCTAGAAATAGACTCAGAACTAGACTGGAAAACAGGAGAAATAAGTTCTTATCCAGTTTGTCAATAAGCAACTACAATCTTAGGAAACTGATTTAGTCTCTCCCAGTTTCTGCTTTCATTTTTTCTCTTAATCCCTGTCAATTTTACTTGGAATTGGACAGTATTTGCTGTGGGGACGGTACTTGAATGTGTGCATGCACAGCACTTGGCACAGTTGGATCCAGATCTTGGTGGTGACCACTGGGTGCTACTGAAATACAGACGACTGTAACAGTCTAAGCAATTTTCCCCCCTCCCTCATCTCAACTTCATCTCCACCAGGGAAAAAAAAAAAAAAAAAAAAAAAAGGAAATCCCAAACCAACCTAATAAATATATAAGTAAAGTAGTCCACTCCTAGTTCAGATTATTATACCAATAAAATGTTCAAAAAATGCTATAGGTTCTCTTTAGACACTAATGTTAGAGAAAATTCAAAGAGAAGCAAAAACTCTCAAATTATCCTGAATTAAGAATTTCAGCATCCTGATTGTTTCAGCTCTTCTCTGGACCTTAGTTTCCTGGCTTCTTTCACATGCCCATTTCATACACATAGAGATTGATTGCTTTTACATGGCCAAAAACTGCTTTTTTTTTTTTTTTTTTTTTAGAATCCTAATCTATGTAGTATCATGCAGCTTTGAATATTTTTACTTTTTGGGAAAAGCAAAAGGGCATTTCAGTAAGCATGTAAAAAATTACTTTGTCTGGAGAAGCAAGGGAAGGACTTAAAGCTAAGATGAACCAAACACATGAATGCACTGTGCCCACTGGGGTCTGGCTGTATATTCATTATACAAGGTCAGGGTCTTACTTCCATTCCTCCTAGTGTAATTTAGGTAAAGCCACCACACAATGCCCGACCTTTCCAAGGGACAAACTCCCTGCCTCCCTTCTGACATGCTGCAGTAAATTTGTGTGTAATTAAACACAGTGTTCCAACACACCAGGTCTCTCTGGCAACCTGGCCTCCCCTCTCCAGCTGACCTTTCAGACTGAATCCAGCACAAACCACCAAGGCCAGGAAGTGGCTAGTATCAGAGTGCGGCACGATAAAGCAGGGCATGTCTGTGCAGATTAAAACATGCTGCTCCCTGCCTTTCCTTCCACTTGGGCCTGCACTGCACTGCATGCTCCATGGTGAAAGAGGGGCATGAGACATGGCAGAAGAGCAGCTTGGCTCCTTCAGCTACCCCTTGGGCATGAGAAACCTCCAGGGCCCCAGCTGTGATGAGAACCCAATGGGCAAAACATTGAGTAAGAATTCAGGAAGACCAGGGCCTGCTATAAGGAGCTCTGGATCATTGTTGGGAGGATAGAGGCTCTTCACTGAAGTTGGTTGAATGTGTGGTGGTTGACCTGGCCTAATCTAGTCATCTATCAGACAGCATAACTGCTCTGGGTCATGAAGGTAGGAGGAGATGGGGAATAGCCAGATCAACAGTCTGAGAATTAACTGCAAGAATCTCATCTAGTCCACAGGGGTTTGCCTAAAACCTCAATTGGGACTTTTACTTATAGGAAGCTGTAGGAAAATAATTTTGGTGATATTGCACCAAATGGTGATATTGCACCAAAAGAGAGATGTTTATGCTTTGGAGAAAAAATGCAGTGCAACAATATTGGGCATCTGAAGATGTTCTTTGGAGGCTTCAGATATTTTTCTGGAAGGACTACAAGAGCTAGCAGCTGTTGCACAGGACTTGGTTACAAGGCTGAGAGTCAACTTGTTAGCGTTCGTGAAGACACATAATCCACAAAGTGATTATATGAAGGTGCTTTTATTAGGCACCGGAAGTTAGGGGCACATCTACCCAAATCTAACTTTGTTTGATTCGTTTACACAACAAATATTTATACTATTCAGAAACATACATTTGCATAATATACTCGTAATCATCAGTTGTCTTCATATTCGTTGGATAAATGTATATTCCACCTTCTATAATCACAGCCCCTTTATTAATCTGATTGGTCCCTTTACTCATCTCTATTTACCTTTTTCAGTTACTTAGACACCTTCCTGATAACATTGGGCATAGGGCATATCTCTTCTCATTTTCTGGTAGCTTGTTGTACAGTGGAGC
>NW_023305602.1:591199-593059 GCF_011077185.1 Oxyura jamaicensis
TCTCATCCTAATCCAAAACATAGCACCCTACCAGCTACTAGGAGGGATAATAACTATCCTAACTGAAACCAGGACAGATTTCTATGGTTTCTACCTTAGTTTTCAAATTATTCATTCATCTAGCAATAATCTCCCAGATACCCATAATATTTATCCTAACTCTCTCTTGTTTAGATCAGATAAGCATTTATGGCATACATTGCTAGTAGCAATACTGGTTTCACTACCAATACACCTGTTGCTATGTGAACATTTACCAACAAACTCACCTGTCTTCACTCAACTATATCTGTGTTTGAACTAGTCTTCTACTTTTATTTTATACCCAAAGAGAGGAACTGAATATTCAGCCCATCTGGCCAGCCTGAACAGCTAGACTGGATATAGGTTTCAACCATGTAGATTTATGTAGATTGGTTAGAGAAATCTTACCCTAACTTCTTCATTTACCCACTGACCAGTGAGCACCATTCCAGTGATATAAGGGGATCTCAAAGGTTCTTTAGGGCCCTGAAAGTCAGACCATCTGTTCCCAGCTATATCAACCACAGTATATTTGAGTAAAATGACCTCTTTGTGCCTCATTTTTTCTAATGGAAAAAAAAAAAAAAACAGTGTAACAATAATATGAAAAACTGTGTTCCTCTACATTACAGTAGTATATTACCACCAGCTATGACTAGCATTTTCTAGAATAATAGAAAGTGTGAGAAGCCTGAAAATTAACAATTTTAAATAATGTTCCTTCAAGCAAATGGTTCTGGATACCTCCCCTAGAAACATTTCTTAGCCATCACAGGCATTTAGTACTACAATTAATTTCCTGTTAGTCAGAAACTTCCTTATCTTGCTGTTTCTTTTCTACATCAGGAATGAAGGTGCCACAAAGGGAAAGGGCACTGCAATATACTTTCAGACCAGTTTCCATCATTAGAAACTCTTGTTTGTCATCATCTTCCTTCACCGTCTTTCCTAACAAGGAAGTGGCAGTATCCTAGGCATCTGAAGAAACTTTTGGATTCAAGATTTTCAGGTGCACCATATCAAACTGATCACAAAAATCTTATCACACAACCTTTCCCTCTGCTTTTCTGTTGTTAATAATTCTCAACTCCATCTTGCTCATGGTTCATGATCCCTTTGTCCTTTAGAAGTTTCATGATATTTTCTCCATCCTTACATTCCATTATTTTAATGGGGAGAGAAGTTAGATTTATAGTAAGGTAATTGCCAGCACCAGAAGTAATAAACAGAAAAAAGACCTATTTTTGTAGGTCATCCAGTCATTTCCCTTGCCAGTGTCTGAATGTTCCTTCCTGCATATGTTCCTCTGTTTTGCTCACCATGCTTGTGACTCTCCTCAGCAATGGATTTTTCACCCTTTCTTTTGGGAGACCATGGCTTGATATACCTCACTGCCAGGAAGTGTTTTATTCCTGATAATTATTGTGAGTTTTTCTTTGCTTAATTGTATCCCATTACTCTTAGTTATATCCCTGTGGAACCATCTTAAATAATTCCTTCCGTCATTGGCATCTTTCCCCTTCAAGTTTGTGTATTTATTTCTTGTCCTGTTAATCACCCTTTCAGAAAACCACAGTCTTTCAGCACCTTCATCCTTGAGATATAGAGAACTCTCCACCTAGTTGAGGTCATTTTTCTTGTTCTGAAAATCACGGAGTTTCACAGTCAATTTCATTTGTGTAATAAATTAGTGGGGGTTTGTTCATTGTCTTTGAGGAATTTGGAGGATCTGCTGAGGAGATAAGGGTGCACAATTTAATGGCCTTGATAAGGGGGAGGATTAAGCAAACAGATAGCAGGAGGGGGTGTTGGGTAAACATCCTTGAGTGAAACCAG
>NW_023305602.1:593069-615948 GCF_011077185.1 Oxyura jamaicensis
AATTTCAATAGACCAGAAAATTGTGTGGTCTAATCTATAACAATTTGTATATAAATGCAAAAGATAGTAAAGAGACACTGGTTAAGGTTTACCATCCGCTGAAAGAAGAAGAGTGTTAGAAGAAACAGCTGAAAGAAAGGGACTTTCACTAAAGTTACAAAATCCATGTAGTAGTCTAAAAACCGTAACTATTGGAATTCTCTGGTACTGATTTTTGTGGGATCTTGGGAAAAGTGGCCCACAATTGTGAGAAATGCTCCGTAGCCAATAACTTAGGCTCAGGCGAGGATCTCAGTGAAGTAGTAATTTATTCGCGATTGCAATGGCGGGCGCCCCACAAGCAGGAGAGAGCGCATCTACAAGTTCCAAAGCACAGTTTATATACCTTTTTGATGACAAGACCCTCCCCTGTTTCCCCACTGAGTGAGTGAGTAATCCAGGTTCACAATCTATCTGATACTTCACAAACAATGCATGGCCTTCAGTTGCCGGCCTGTTAAATTTCAAATTTCTTTTGACATTTTTACTGCTTGAAGTGGTAATGTTTCTTCACTTATCTGACTTGACTTGACACCGTGATTTTCACCTAATTGTCCTAAGGAGTCTAGTTGTCTGCATTTTACAAGGTCGCCTGCTAAGCTTTCTTATCAGTATAAGCATATCTCAGTACTGCATCCCCTCCTTCTAAACAATGTAACTCTGCAAAAACAACATTTCTATTCCCACAATTCCCCCCCCCTTTTTTTTTTATAAACTGTTGATTTTTGCAAAAAAAAAAAAATGTATATTATTATTTTTTATTTTATTTTATTTATTTATTTAAGGTGTAATTTGGTAAATATCTTCCTCTTCTTCACTTTCTTTGCTCTCCATTTCCTCTAATATCATCATTTTATCTGAGTAGGGTGGTGGATCCATGGTCATTTGTTTCAGTAATGCGGTTTCAATTAACCGCTGGACAAGTCCCCTTACACAGGGGATAATGCAACAGCCAATAGCTGTCAAAACTCCTGCTACTACAATCAAGGATGTAAATATGGACATTACCATCCCTTTCCATTTACCAAACCAAGATTCCAACCATCCGGTGATCGAAGTGTCTGCTCCCGAATATTCTGCTAATTCATTGGCAAGGGTGGTAAGCCCTTGCAATGCGCTTGTTACTGTGCCATCCGGGGCTGTATTGTTAGGGATGAAAGTACAACAACGGTTGCCCAGCATCACGCATACACACACCACCCTTCTCTGCGAGCATCATATCTAATGCTATCCTGTTTTCCCAAGACATTTTGCTGGTGGCATCTAGTTGTTCAGCGATTCCTCTTATTGCATCCCTGGTATAATTGATGAATCTCTGCTGTTTATAATAGATATAATTAATCCAATCCACATTTTTATTGATTGTTACCCACCAGAACAGTGACTCAAACCCTGCAGCAATTTGATTCCTAGCTTTATGTTCATCCGGAACTCCTCTAGGTACCCCAATAGAATCTATGTAGACTCTATCATCAAATGATATTCCTAAGCCTCTTTTACTTCTGGGTATTTGTGATGTTTCTCTTTCAAATGCCAGGGTGAAGGGTATAGCTAATTGAACAAGTGCACAAGTGCCTCCCCAGTTAGATGGTAGGGTGGACCGTAAGATCTTCCCTCCACAGTACCACCAGAGATCTGCCCTGGGGATCTCAAGTCTTGAGTAATTTCCCATCAAGTCCTTGGTAGCATTCAAGGTCTTCGTGCACAAGGCAAATTCTCCCAGATGCCGGGTAGCACTCACACCCTGCCGTGAGAGGCAGGCTGTATGGTTACCTATGGCTGTGGAGAATACAGGGGGAGCTCTGATATTGCTATTATGCAAGGAAGGGAATAGCAAAGAGAGAGACTTACAGGCTTCATTTCCCCAGGCAGTCTTTTCTTGGTACAATGCAATCATACATCCCTTGGGAGTCTTCGGTCCACCCCAATGGGAAGGGCACTATCTGGGCAATCGGTCGTCCTGAGGCACAAGCATAGCAATTGCTATGGTTGAGACTCTGGACAGTATATCTGACCCATTCTATCCAGGCATTCACATCTCCATACCCTGTTTCAATCTCAAATGTTTGTCTAAGATCTTTTATTTCTTTAACTGTGACAACTGCCTTATTTCAAAGAGATTCTCCTGTTTTCTCTCCTGCTTTCTCCTTGAGTTTCTCCTTGAGTTTCTCCCTTTCTATGATGGCAAGAGAGAGTCGTTCCCTTACAGCTATTCTCAGTCTAGCTGTTGGGTCTCGTCCAGTTACATCTGCTCCAAGACCATAAGTACGGTTTGTAAGGTAGTCAGCCCGATTAACTGTTATAGTTATTGGATTACATTGTAGATGCTGACAGTTGGGCTGAACCACTCCTTTAAATATGTTAATTTGTTCCTTTAATCTCATAAAGCAGATAGATGTGGGTGTATATGACCATCCTTTATGATTGGTCGTCCACCACACATCAGCCCAATCCGAACAAGGGGGTCCTTTAAACATGTTGCCTGTCTTAGGTTCAGGGCAGAGATATTTGTGTTCTTTGCTCAGTCGTCATTGAGCATTTAAATCTCCACAAGTTAACACCTCACAAGCATCAAATGTAATAGATTGTGGTTCATAACTCTGTCACATTCACCCATAATTTGACAGGATACCCTGTCTTTGCTATCATCTGGTCAAATCTTTTCCAAGTTTCCACTTGACCAAGGCCTCCTCTGAGGCTTATAGTTACCAGAAACAAAATTAATAATTGATTTTTCCCTATCATCATTCTTAAATCTTAGGCTTCCAAATAATTATTAATACACAACAAAACAAACAAACAAAAAAAAAATAGGATGTACTATAATAAACTCCTCTTGGGAGCAATTCAGTTTGTTATAGGTCTGTCCTTTTTAGTTACCTGTGAAAATAAAGGGTTAGTTTACAACTATAAGCTTTTATCCTGCTCAGAGTCTATTACGGGATTTTTCTTTTTGATTTTAACTTTCAACAAGTCTTCTGTAGGAACAACTTCCCAAGCGCTAGGGTCAGTAGATGCTTTCACTCGAGTATAATGAGTCCAACCTTTTTCCGCAGTTCTTACGGCTGTTTCAGTGGTTAGCAGTACTTGGAATGGTCCTTCCCATTCAGGCCGAAGTTTTGATTCTCTCCAGGTGCGTATCAGGACCCAATCTCCTGCATGGAATGAATGTACTGGGAATTCCAAAGGTGGAGTTTGAGCCAACAGGCCACGAACCCTGAGAGATGCTAAGGAAGAAGATAATCCAAGTATATAATTTTTGAGAAAAATATCTTTAGTTTCAAAAATAGGTATCTCACCGTTTCTACCCAGGTACGGCAGTCCAAACAACATCTCATAGGGTGACACTCCTACATCTTTTCTAGAAGCAGTTCGAATTCTGAGAAGTGCTAAAGGTAAACACTTTGTCCAGGGAAGCTTAGTCTCTAGAACAAGCTTTGACAGATGTTTCTTTAATGTTTGATTCATTCGCTCCACTTTCCCTGATGAGGAAGGATGCCATGGAGTATGAAATTCCCATTTTATTCCCAAGGCTCCCATTAATCCTTGTAAAATAGATGAAGTGAAATGACTTCCTTGATCTGAATCTATATTTTCAACAATCCCATATCTAGGAATTATTTGTTCCAGGATTACCTTTATCACCACACTAGCTGTTGCTGATGCTGAAGGAAAAGCTTCTACCCATCCTGACAAATGGTCAATCAACACCAGCAAGTACTTAAATCTGCCCACTTTAGGTAATTCAGTAAAATCTATTTGGATGCTCTGAAAAGGTCGAAGCCCTGGGTCCCATCCGCCCAGGGGTTGTTTCCGTAGAGCCTTCCTATTCACTCGTTGGCATGTTATGCAACTATTACACACTTGTTTAGCTACAGTATACATGCCTATACATATGTATTTCCTTAATACAGCGTCACACATTGCCTGGACTCCTCAGTGACTTCCTTGGTGTAGAACAGCTAAAATTTCTCTCATTATCTGTTTGTTTACCATTTCTCTCCCATCAGGGAGAGTCCACCGCCCTTCGGACTCTTTTGCTCCTAATTCCCTAAAAGCTTCTATTTCCTTTTTGCTGAATATCTGCTTTTCAGGTGGAGGTTTTATTTCAGGTACAAGAAGCAGCTTTGCTTCTACTTCCAATTGCAAAGCTGCTTCTTTAGCCTTTTCATCTGCAATCCTATTTCCCCATTCAACTAGGGAGTTTCCTTTTTGATGTCCTTTCACATGCACCACAGCAACCTCCTCTGGTAGTAACAGACTTTCCAGAATCTGTCTAATTAATTCTTCATGGACTAATTCCTTTCCCTTGCTGTTTACTAAGCCCCTTTCTTCCCATATTTTTCCAAATGTATGTACCACCCCATATGCATATCGTGAGTCAGTATATATAGTTCCCTGTTTCCCTCTTAATAATTTTAATGCTTGATTTAATGCATATAATTCACAGGTTTGAGCTGACCAATTGCTAGGCAGTTTTCCCATTTCTTCGACATTCCCATCTGTTCCTTCAATGATGGCATAACCATTACATCTCTTTCCTTGTACCACCTTAGAAGATCCATCTATAAACAATATTTCCCCTTCCTCTAAGGGCACCTCTTGTAAATCTAATCTTACCTTTGTCTGGTAATTTATTAAATCTAAGCAGTTATGTTCTATATTTATTGGATCCTCAATTCCCTTTGACAAGAAGGAGGCAGGATTCAAAACAGATTCTGTAGTTATAGTTAAATCATCCTTTTTGATTAGTATAGCTTCATATTTTAGTATTCTGGAGTCTGTCAGCCACCTTCCTGCTTTCTGAGTGAGAATAGCCTTCACTTGGTGAGGGGTAACAACAATCAATTGTCCTCCAAAGGTTAATTTCCTGTTCTCTTCCACTAATAAGGCAGTTGCTGCTACTGCCTGAACGCATTCTGGCCATCCCTGGGATACAGGGTCTAACAATTTAGACAAATACGCTACAGGTTTCTTTTTATCTCCCCATTCTTGGGTTAACACCCCCAAAGCAGCACCCTCACTTACAGTTATAAAAAGATAAAATGATTTCTTTAGGGCAGGAAGAGCTAAGACTGGTGCTGTAATAAGGTCTTTTTTTAATTTTTCCATTACTTCTTCTTCCTCTTTAGTCCAGTTCAGTATATTAGGTTCTTCCTCCAATAATTTGAGATATAATTTCTTTGTTTTCTGTGCATATGCTTCTATCCACAGTCTGCAATATCCAATTAAACCCCAAAATTTTCTCAACTCTTTCTTTGTTTTGGGGAGAGGAAGTCGCACAATTCCCTGAATCCTCTCAGGGTTTATTCTCCGTCTGCCCTCAGAGACTAAATGTCCCAAATACTTAACTTCTTTTTCTACATACTGTAATTTATCTTTAGATACCCTTAGCCCGTGTTCTCCTAAAAAATTCAGAAGTTTATTGGTGGTTTCTTTTACCTTTGATCTTTCTTCCCCAGATACCAATAAATCATCTACATACTGTAACAACGTCACCCCTTCTGGAATATGAAATGTTTCTAAAATCTTTTCCAATTCTTGCCCAAATAAATTGGGAGATTCAGTAAATCCCTGAGGCAGAACAGTCCATCTATATTGCTGTTTGCGACCTGTCTCAGGGTCTTCCCATTCAAATGCAAAAATATCTCGACTTCCAGGATCTAATGGGCATGCCCAAAAGGCATCCTTTAAATCTATAACACTGAATCATTTGTGCTCATGAGGGATTTTACTCATCAGGGTATAAGGGTTAGGAACCACAGGGTGGCGCTTCCGTGTTATCTCGTTAACTTTTCTTAGGTCTTGTGCTAATCGGTATGAACCATCTGGCTTTCGTACTGGTAAAATTGGAGTGTTATATGGTGACATACAAGGCTCCAAAAGACCATCTTTAACTAAAGTTTGCACTATAGGTTTCAGGCCCATTTTTCCTTCATAAGAGATAGGATACTGTCGCTGTCTAACTATTCCGCTCCCTTCTTGAACAGTTATCTTTAAGGGAGTTATGTTAAGCCCTCCTCGATTTCCTTCCCTTACCCATACCATGGGATTTATTTCTTTTTCATCATTTTCTGTTAATAATTTCATTGCGATTGTTATTCCTTTTTCACAGGTCTTCAATTGTAATCCCAATTTGACTATTAAATCTCTCCCTAATAAATTAGTCCCTGCTTCAGGTACATATAACAGTTGCCCAGTGACGGTTTTAGTTTCCCAAGATAATTCAGTGGTTTCAAAAAGTGGCACTACCATACCAAGTCCTTCTACCCCTGTTACTTGTAGAGTATTATTAGTTAAATCGAGTCCCGAAATTTTATAAGCTAAAGAGGATCTGGCTGCTCCTGTATCTACTAAAAATACAACCTTTTCTTTATTAGGTACCACTTCTAAATTTATCAAGGGCTGTGGGTGGGACCACTGTTCAAAGAGCCCCTGACCCCCCTATTCAGAGTTTATGATGGTAAACAATCTTTCTTCCCTTTTCCATTCAGGACATTCTCATTTAAGATGTCCTGTTTTCCCACATTTATAACATCTTCCCTGTAGCTGCCGTGACTGAGGAGGCAGTGGCCGCTTTGATCTCACATTCCTGTTTCCTTTTTCTTCCTGATTCCATCCCAAACCTTGTTTTTCTTGAAACCCGTTTTCCCATCGGTTCCTCATTCTCTGCCCCACCACTTGATTCACTGTGGAAATCATCATTTTCGTCTTTTGTTTCTGCTTTTCATCTTCCCTTCTGATATACACTTTCTGCGCTTCCCTCAAAAGTCTTTCTAACGGCTGTTCGTTCCATCCCTCCAATTTCTGAAGTTTCCTTTGTATGTCCGGCCATGCTTTCATTACAAAATTAATCTTCAAAAGACCCTGCGCTACAGGGTCATCAGGATTCATTCCTGAATACCTTCGCATCCTATCCCTGAGCCTTTCCAAGAAATCACTTGGGGTTTCATCTTTATTCTGCTGAACGTCAAATGCTTTAATAAAATTCTGAGACTTAGGTACTGCTTCTCTAATTCCTCTAATTACCAGTTCTCTCAAGTCTCTCATATTAGTCCTATCCTGTATATTATTGTTGTCCCAATTGGGGGTCCACATTTGGAAACTTTTGTTCTGCTGGAATCACTCCATCTCCTGGAGGATGATCCTTTTCCCATTCCCGCATTGCTGCCCTTCTGATCATTCCTCGTTCTTCCCCTGAGAATAGCAGATTCAGAATTGCCATCATTTCTCCCCAGCAATATAGATTGGGTCCCAAAAACTGATCTAACTGTTCTGCTAATCCAATGGGATCCTCAATCAGAGATTTCATTTCCTTTTTAAAATTTTGCACTTCTCCGCTAGAAAGGGGGCATTTACATATCCTATTTGTCTAGGTCCCAGCGTCACTTCACGGAGAGGATACATAGCAGCTTCATTAGTGTTAGTAGTATTAGTACCAGGGAGTGGAAAATTCTCAAGGTCTTTTTTGCATTGTTCCAATTCTTTTACAAGTCTGGGGTACCCCCTGTTCCCAGAGTTAATGTCATTTACAGTTCCTGTTTCTTCTCTTAGAGAAGGTGTTACAGTGACTGCTGCTGTTGCTGCATCCTGGGGGTTATAAGGAGGAGGTAAGTTATCCAAAAGGTCCCATTTATCACTTGTCCCTTCCCCTTTCTTTTCCTCTTTATTCTGATTTTTGCTTAAAATCAAATTAGATCCTTGTATCCAACAAGCTGCATACTCCGATTCTTCTTCCGAAAATGGAAATTTGTTATTAACATACAAGTTTAAGGCCTGACATACCCAATCTTTGTCAGACCCGTATTTTGGCCAAAATACTGCAGTTCCTTTAATTGGTTCTTTTGTCCAGACTGATACACAATATTTAACCATCTTCTTCCTATCTTCTCTTTAGTTTTGGGGTTATTTTTCCAATTTCTCAGCATCCTTCCTAAAGGACAGTCGGTAGGCACTCCCCCAGGGATATCTCCCTGTCCCCTGGAACTCATATCTCCCATCTTTCCTAACCCTCGCCAGTATGTGCTACAGAAATTTCCCTTCTGCAGTGTACCACACACCAACGTACTGAAAAATGGGGGTGTACCGCCAAGCACTTCCCCGTGCAAGCGTTACCGCGCACCTGAGTTTACCAGGTTCCCTGATGTACTTCCAAGCACTTCCCCGTGCAAGGATTACCGTACACCAGATTCCCCTGGTGTAGTGCCAGCACTTCCCCGTGCAAGGGCTTACCATACACCAGATCACCCGACCCCCAAGGCAATACTTAATATTTCTTACCTTGGTCTGTGCACAGAGTTGCCGGATCGATTCTTAAAAACCTGGAGTGCCTACCTTCTTCCTTTCCCCACTACTTCACGGATCCTGCCTCTTTAACCAGTCTCGGGCCCTCTGTCAGCTTTCCGCAGAACCGCCACCGTCGATGCACAGGACCGCTGAAATCAGCGGGGCATGCCTTCCTGCTGCTGCGGCGGTGAGGCTCCCCAGTAGGTGACTGGATCCCAGACGAGCCCCCAAATTGTGAGAAACGCTCCGTAGCCAATAACTTAGGCTCAGGCGAGGATCTCAGTGAAGTAGTAATTTATTCGCGATTGCAATGGTGGGCGCCCCACAAGCAGGAGAGAGCGCATCTACAAGTTCCAAAGCACAGTTTATATACCTTTTTGATGACAAGACCCTCCCCTGTTTCCCCACTGAGTGAGTGAGTAATCCAGGTTCACAATCTATCTGATACTTCACAAACAATGCATGGCCTTCAGTTGCCGGCCTGTTAAATTTCAAATTTCTTTTGACATTTTTACTGCTTGAAGTGGTAATGTTTCTTCACTTATCTGACTTGACTTGACACCGTGATTTTCACCTAATTGTCCTAAGGAGTCTAGTTGTCTGCATTTTACAAGGTCGCCTGCTAAGCTTTCTTATCACTATAAGCATATCTCAGTACTGCATCCCCTCCTTCTAAACAATGTAACTCTGCAAAAACAACATTTCTATTCCCACACAATGAACTGGCCTCCATAGAAAAAAAAAGGAGTTTAAACCTTTACAACCTTTACTTTATCCTCCACGGTGAATTGTATACTGCAAGACTCATCTAAAAGATACAATAAAATAAAAGACCTGAAAGACCTAGGAGTACCAAAGCAAAACACACGGACTAAATCAAGTAGATTGGTTCTTTCTGTTCTCCCCCCCCCAAACAAATTAACAGTTTTCAAACTTCTCTATACAGATTCAGAAAGATGCAAAGTTCTTGTTGGATGAAAGATCTGTTTCCTGCCCATTTCCAGTTTTAAGTCTGTATTTTGCAATTTGTAAAGATCTAAAATATAGTGTCGGAGTGTGGCCATAGGGGTCGACAAGCCTCTCATCAGGAATGTAAAGAGTTTAGAGGGAACAAAGAGGGGTGATTCAGGAGAGTCTCCAGTTTCTTGTTCTCTGGCCTTTGAGCATGGGGGTTGCTGTGTGTTTGCAGTTGCCGGGCAAAGTTGTAGACCAATGAATAGTGAGTGGAAAAGGACTTCTGTGGGGCGAATAGTATAAGAAGGGAGTCTGTCCTCAAGATGGGAGGCAACAGATATATAATGAAGTTATGTCATCAATAAAGAAGTAGCAGTTACTGATCCTGAAAGAACCCTGGGTCCGTGTGGTCATTATGCCACTATATAGGATTTCAATTCAATTATAGCATGCAGATTTGGTTGCAAAATGCCTATTAGTGCTATGCATCAGTATGGATACTTTTTCCTGTGTCACCAGGGTATAATGAGGATTACTTAGTTAATGCTTGTAAAGGGCTGAGAAGTGCTGTTTAAATGTTATTCTTATGAGCTCTTTGGTTCCTGGGGCTGTTTTCATTTTTGTTGAAACTGCTGCTAATATTTCCTTGACCTTTTGATTCAGCTGCAGCACCTTTGGCAAGAGACCTCCCCTTTGAGGCTGCTGGTATTTCATCCATTTAATTCATACTTGAGCCTGAAGCACACTTATTTACAATCAGAATTAAAGCACGGGACAAGGGTTGTTGAGTTAGTTCTTAAGCCCTGGCCAAAAAACCTGCAAAGCAAAAATTATCAGAAGAGGAGATGGAAAACAAAGACAGAGTCTGTCTGTATGGTTTCTCTCTTGTCAACATCCTCCTTTTGCAGCATTTGGAGTGGGAGAAAGAGATGTAAATCAAATCCAAAGTAGTGTTAGAGTAGAACTGACATTTGAAGCTGTAATACCTTAAAGTCAATACCATTATATTGACTTTATATATATATATATTATATATATATATTATATATATATATATATATATAAATATATTATATATATTGGCCATTTGCCGAGGCGATCGGCTCCGGAGCAGACGCGTTCTGCAGCGGAGCGGGGGATCGGGCCAGGCAGGGCTGATTTTCCGGCATCGAGCCGACTTCAGGGAGCCGCCAGGACCCGGCAGCCCTCGTGAGGGAGGCTGACGAGGAGAAGGCGGAGCCAGCAGCGCCCCCTCCCCGGCCGTTCAAAAGCAGCCCCTAGGGAGCGCGAGCGACCAGGAGCGCGGCGACCAGGACGGGCAAACAGGGCGTGGCGCGTCAGAGGGGAGTGGCGCGGCAGTTAGCGCGGCAGTTCGCGCAGGCAGGGCGAGCAGGAAGGGCGGAGAGCAATCGCCTGCCCACACGAACACCTCCTAACGACAGTCGTTAGCTAGGCGATAATGGTCTCCACCAGGCACGGTGGGCTCTCCGGGAGGTCGGTACACACCCAGACCGACTGCCCGTTAAAGAATGCAGCGGTTCAGGTCACCGGATGCAGGGAGTGTCTGAGCCTGCTGCTGCTATCGGCGGGAGGCAGAGACGCTGCGTGTGTGAGGTGCGAGCAGGTGGATGACCTGATCCGCATGGTGGCGGAGCTCAAGGAGGAGGTGGAGAGGTTGAGGGCCATCAGGGAGTGTGAGCGGGAGATAGACTTGTGGAGTAACTCCCTGCAGGGCCTCAAGGAGAGGTACCGGGGTGAGACACCCCAAATGGGGGTGGAGCCCCTGCCTTGTCGCCGTCGGGCAGAGGGAGGGGATCTGGGAGTTGAGGAGGAATGGACACAGGTCCCTGCTCGACATGGCAGGCGATGCCCTCCCCTTCCGGCCCCACCTTCCCAGGTGCCCTTACGCAACAGGTTTGAGGCCCTGGAGACTGAGAGATCAACAGCAACTGAGGAAGAGGTAGAAAGTGTTCCCAGGAGGATGCCTAGGGCGAGGAGGTCGACTCCACGCCTCAGGACTGCCTCCATCAAGAAAGAAAGAAGGGTGATTGTTGTGGGAGACTCTATCCTTAGGGGAACAGAGGGCCCTATTTGTCGGCCTGACCCTACCCGTAGGGAAGTCTGCTGCCTCCCTGGGGCCAGGGTCAGGGACGTTGCCAGGAAGCTTCCCAACCTTGTTCGCCCCTCTGATTATTATCCTCTTCTGATAGTCCAGGCGGGCAGTGACGACATTGAAGACAGAAGCCTGAAGGCAATCAAAAGAGACTTTAGGGGGCTGGGACGGTTAGTGGACGGAGCGGGAGTGCAGGTAGTGCTTTCGTCCATCCCTACGGTGACAGGGAGGGGTACGGAGAGGACCAGGAAAGCCCACCTGTTGAACACGTGGCTCCGGGGCTGGTGCCAACGCAGAGATCTTGGGTTTTTCGACCATGGGGCAGTTTATTCAGCACCTGGTCTGATGGCCGTAGACGGGTCCCTATCCTTTAGGGGAAAAAGGATCCTTGGCCAGGAGCTGGCGGGGCTCATTGATAGGGCTTTAAACTAGGTAGGAAGGGGGATGGGGGTGAAGCAAGGATTGTTGGAGCTGTGCCAGGGGGAACAATAGCAAGGCCGGGGAATAAGGTAATGGCCCAGCTGAAGTGCATCTACACCAATGCACGCAGCATGGGTAACAAACAGGAGGAGCTGGAAGCCATCGTGCAGCGGGCAGGCTACGACTTGGTTGCCATCACGGAAACGTGGTGGGACCAGTCTCATGACTGGAGTGCTGCGATGCCTGGCTATAGGCTCTTCAGAAGGGACAGACAGCACAGAAGGGGTGGCGGTGTGGCTCTCTATATTAGAGAGTCTTTCGATGTTGTAAAACTCGAGGCTTGGAATGACAAGATCGAGTCCCTTTGGGTTAGGATCGGCAGGGACAACAAGGCTAGCGTCCTGGTCGGGGTCTGTTACAGACCGCCGAACCAGGACGAGGAGACGGATGAGGAGTTCTACAGGCAGCTGACAGAAGCTGCGAAATCTTCAGCGCTTGTACTCGTGGGGGACTTCAACTTCCCTGACATATCCTGGAAGCACAACACAGCCCAGAGAAAGCAGTCTAGGAGGTTTCTGGAGAAAGTGGAAGATAGCTTCCTGACGCAGCTGATTAGTGAGCCTACCAGGGGTGGTGCCCCGCTAGACCTTCTCTTCACAAACAGAGAAGGACTGGTGGAGGATGTGATTGTCGGGAGCTGTCTTGGGCAGAGTGACCACGAAATGGTGGAGTTCACTATTCTAGGCGAGGCCAGGAAGGGAACCAGTAAAACCACTGTACTGGACTTTCGGAGAGCTGACTTTGGGCTGCTCAGGACACTGGTTGGTAGAGTCCCTTGGGAGGCGGTTCTGAAGGGCAGAGGGGTCCAGGAAGGCTGGGCGCTCTTCAAGAGGCAAATCCTAATGGTGCAGGAGCGGTCTGTTCCCATGTGCCCAAAGATGAGCCAGCGGGGAAGAAGACCAGCCTGGCTGAACAGAGAACTGTGGCTTGAGCTTAGGAGAAAAAAGAGGGTTTATAATCTTTGGAAAAGTGGGCAGGCCACTAGGGAGGACTATAAGGATGTAGCGAGGCTGTGCAGGGACAAAATTAGGAAGGCCAAAGCTCATCTGGAGCTCAATCTGGCTACTGCCGTTAAAGATAACAAAAAACGCTTTTATAAATACATCAACACAAAAAGGAGGACAAAGGAGAATCTCCATCCTTTACTGGATGCAGGGGGAAACTTAGTTACAAGAGATGAGGAAAAGGCGGAGGTGCTCAATGCCTTCTTTGCCTCAGTCTTTAGCGGCAATACCGGTTGTTCTCTGGATTCCCAGTACCCTGAGCTGGTGGAAGGGGATGGGGAGCAGGATGTGGCCCTCACCATCCACGAAGAACTGGTTGGTGACCTGCTACGGCACTTGGATGTGCACAAGTCGATGGGGCCGGATGGGATCCACCCAAGGGTACTGAGAGAACTGGCAGAGGAGCTGGCCAAGCCCCTATCCATCATTTATCAGCAGTCCTGGCTATCGGGGGAGGTCCCAGCTGACTGGCGGCTAGCGAATGTGACGCCCATCTACAAGAAGGGCCGGAGGACTGACCCGGGGAACTACAGGCCTGTCAGTTTGACCTCAGTACCAGGGAAGCTCATGGAGCAGATCCTCTTGGGAGTCATCATGCGGCACTTGAAGGGCAAGCAGGCGATCAGGCCCAGTCAGCATGGGTTTATGGAAGGCAGGTCCTGCTTGACGAACCTGATCTCCTTCTATGACAAAGTGTCGCGCTGGGTGGACGAGGGAAAGGCTGTGGATGTGGTCTACCTTGACTTCAGCAAGGCTTTTGACACCGTCTCCCACAGCATTCTCCTCAAGAAACTGGCTGCTCTTGGCTTGGACTGGCGCACGCTTCCTTGGGTTAGAAACTGGCTGGATAGCCGGGCCCAAAGAGTTGTGGTAAATTGAGTCAAGTCCAGTTGGAGGCCAGTCACTAGTGGCGTCCCCCAGGGCTCGGTGCTGGGGCCGGTCCTCTTTAACATCTTCATCGATGATCTGGACGAGGGCATTGAGTGCACCCTCAGTAAGTTTGCAGATGACACCAAGTTAGGTGCGTGTGTCGATCTGCTCGAGGGTAGGAAGGCTCTGCAGGAGGATCTGGATAGGCTGCACCGATGGGCTGGGGTCAACTGCATGAAGTTTAACAAGGCCAAGTGCCGGGTCCTGCACCTGGGGCGTAATAATCCCAAGCAGAGCTACAGGCTGGGAGATGAGTGGTTGGAGAGCTGCCAGGCGGAGAAGGACCTGGGAGTGATAGTGGACAGTCGGCTGAATATGAGCCAGCAGTGTGCTCAGGTGGCCAAGAAGGCCAACGGCATCCTGGCTTGTATCAGAAATAGTGTGACCAGCAGGGCTAGGGAGGTGATCGTCCCCCTGTACTCGGCTCTGGTGAGGCCGCACCTCGAGTACTGTGTTCAGTTTTGGGCCCCTCGCTACAAGAAGGACATCGAGGTGCTTGAGCGGGTCCAAAGAAGGGCGACGAAGCTGGTGAGGGGCCTGGAGAACAAGTCCTACGAGGAGCGGCTGAAGGAGCTGGGCTTATTCAGCCTGGAGAAGAGGAGGCTCAGGGGCGACCTTATCGCTCTCTACAGATACCTTAAAGGAGGCTGTAGAGAGGTGGGGGTTGGCCTGTTCTCCCACGTGCCTGGTGACAGGACGAGGGGCAATGGGCTAAAGTTGCGCCAGGGGAGTTTTAGGTTAGATGTTAGGAAGAGCTTCTTTACTGAAGGGGTTGTGAGGCATTGGAACAGGCTGCCCAGGGAGGTGGTGGAGTCACCATCCCTGGAAGTCTTCAAAAGACGTTTAGATGTAGAGCTTAGGGATATGGTTTAGTGGGGACTGTTAGTGTTAGGTTAGAGGTTGGACTCGATGATCTTGAGGTCTCTTCCAACCTAGAAATTCTGTGATTCTGTGATTCTGTGATTATCTCTGATATTTACTGTAGCATACAATGCTTGGATGAAATGGTAAAGTTCACCTATTCTTCCCATACACACTATATTGTCATATGTGCCGTTAAACACACACACACACACACACGTTGTATTGGGTATGGCTGGGATGTTAACTTTCCCTGCAGCAGTCCATACAGTGCTGCACTCTGCACTTGTAGCTAGAACAGCAGTGGTATCACACCAATGTTGTATCTGCTGCTGAGAAGTGCTGGCATAGCATCAGGACTCTCTCTAACCCTCCTAGGGGGTGGGCAAAAAAGTGAGAAAGAAACATCAGCAGGGTGTTATGGGTTACCTCTCAATTAATTTCAGAGAGCATTGCTTCAATCATACAAATAAGTTTATTGAGTAAGCAGCCAGCAAGCAAAACAGCGCTGGGCGGCCGGGGAAGTCTCTGCTCCGCCAACGGTCCGCACACACCCCCCACGAGAGTCCCTTTTTATAGCTTGGTAGTTCCGGGAATATGCAGCACATCCGGTATGCTCTGCAGTTGCACACTGTTGTTAGGGGGTCATCTTGGTCCCTTTGGTGGTCGTGAAGATGAAGGCCGTAGTCTTCCTCAGCCTTGTGACTCAACTTCTTTTTCCTTATTTGGTCATGTCGGCCCAGCAAGAGGCAGGAAGACAGGACATTGCCAAACTAATTTAACGGCTTATCAAGGAGTGGTTACATGAGCCTTGCAACAGCAACTTCAAACAAAGATGGAGGGAAAGGGAGGAAGGAGCTTCCCCTTTCTTGTCGATTTCAAACAAATTCTTTACATAAAAGAATGTCATAAATGTCTAGCCAGGCACTTCACAGTTTTTATCACCACAGAAAACCTTCGCTTACTCCCCCCCTCCACTCTTCAAACAGAACTTCTTTCTCGCTTAATACAAGAAACAATGAACAAACATCTGTTGCATATCACAAGGGCAGCTGACCTAAACCAACCAAAGGGATATTCCATACCATATGATGTCATACTCAGCAATAAAAGGTGGAAAAAGGAAGAAGAGGGGAGAGGTGGGCTCTCGTTGTGAAAACATCTGTCCTCCTCCCGAACACCGGCTATGTGCGTTGAGGCCCTTCTTCAAGGACATGATCAAGCATCGCTCATTTGTAGGAAGTAGAGAATAATTTATTTCCTCTGCACTTCCACATAGCCTTTACTTGTTTTGTTTTGTTATTCCCTTTCCCCCTCCCTCTTCCCCTTTCCCTTTTTTCCCTTTAGTTGAATTGTTTAATTAATAATAATCATTCCTTAATAATATTTTTTCTCTTTAATTAAATTATCCTTATCTCAACCCGTGAGTTGTTCTTTCCTTTACTTCTTCCCCTCCTCATCTGAGGAGGGGGAGTGAGAGAGTGGTTGTGGTGTTCAGCTGCCTAGCACGGTAAAACCACCACAGTCCTTTTTGGCGCCCAACGTGGGGCTCGAAGGGTTGAGATAACAATAGAATCGATTAAAACTCTTACAACTAACACCCTTGCTAGTCACCGTATTCAGTGTCCTGTTAATATTGGCTTGTCTGATCATGTGTCATGTAATCCGTGTCATATTCTCCTTTCTCCTCTATATCTGATCCGAGAATGTGTTACAATCTGTGTTCATTTTTTTTTTAAAATTCGCTGTGCTGCCAAGCACTGGCCTTGAGTTTAATCTGTCATTCAGGCTCTGCACTGTTATCATTTGGGTCTCATGGAAACTATCTTTTAGAGAATATTCAGAATTACACTGCCTTCTTTTCCTCATCTGGAAGTCAGTTTATGAATAATATCAGGAATGGTACCTCCTCCTTCTTTCACAGTGGGCTAATTACAACAGCTTTTGAGTACTTTGAATATCCATGTGTAACCCATATACTGCTATTTCTAATTCTGCATAATGGGTCTCCTCTTCTCTCTAAGATTAATCCATTGTTTAGAAAGCTTACCCAGCAATCTGTCCCGAAACAGTCCTGTGGCGGGTGGCAAGGTGTGTGGGAGGATATAGGCAGGTACCTGTCACGGGTGTCTCCCCCAGTAGTTTTGAACTTCACCCCTGAACAAGTGAAAAATCCTAAACACCTGATAAAATGTTTGAGAGTCATATGCCCTGACCCTGACAATGCTGGAGAACAACAGCTTGAGGTATTGTGCTGGGTCCTGGCTTACTCCTATCAAACATCATCCAGCACCTTGAAGAGAGGGAGTAAGTCTCTGAATCTGATGACCAGATAACACATGCTGTGGCTGACCCAGAGGACCAACCGACTATGGTATCAGTCGCCCCCATAGTCAAATCAAAACAATGGAAACGGAAGTCAGCTCGTTTAGTAAGGGAAGAAGCCTCTCCTAAGAAGGAGGGAGAAGGGGAAAAGGCAGGTATCTCTAAAGCAGAGCCATCACAAAAACAGCAGGAAGAAGAGATGGAAATCATAAAGGAATCAGAAACCACTTGATCCCTATCCCTGAGCGAGTTGCGAGAAATACGAAAGGATTATGGTTGACACCCAGGTGAACACATCCTCACCTGGCTGCTTCGATGCTGGGACGCTGGGGCCAATAGCTAACAATTAGAAGGCAATGAAACCAAGCAGCCGGGATCCCTCTCTAGAGAAATGGTAATTGACAAAGGAATTGGGAGAGAGACAGGTTCTCAGCCTCTGGAGGCGACTCCTGGCAGCTGTGAAAGAAAGGTATCCCCACAAGGAACATACCGTATATCAAGTAGGCAAGTGGGCCACTGTGGATAAAGGTCTCCAGCAACTGAGGGAATTAGCTGTGCTGGAGATGATTTATAGTGATTTGGACAATGCCCAGACACCTAAAGATCCTGATGAAGTCCAGTGCACAACATCCATGTGGCGTAAATTGGTGCGGAGTGCACCATCATCACATGCCAGTACGCTGGCAATATTTAATTGGGATGAGGGCATGGGACCAACAGTGTATAATCTGTCCTGCCAGCTTAAAAAATATGAAGACAATCTCTCTGCTCCACTACGGGCCTGTGTCTCAGCTGTGGAGAAACTGTCCGACAGACTTGACCACCTCGTAGAACGAGCATATCCCTCCTCATCCAGACGGAGTGATATTTCAGCCACTAAGAATCAGTATTTTCCTGCTCGAGAGAGAGAGTACCCAAGACGCACACCATGTGGCACCTTGTGGTTTTATCTGCGTGACTATGGGGAAGATATGAGGAAATGGGATGGTGTACCTACTTCAACCCTAGCTGCTCGGGTATGTGAACTGCAAGGAAATCCAGCAGCAAGAAGAGGGGCCCCTAAGAAAAACACCGCTCCAGTTTCTGTTGTGCAGTTCTACAGAGGGAGTAGAAGATCTGATGTTATTCTTGACCCTGATGAAGGGACCTCTGCTTCTCATTTGCAAGAATTAAGTGGCAGATACTTCAACCAGGACTAGAGGGGCCCTGCCTCTGGCCAGGTAGAGGAGAGGGATAACCGGATTTATTCGACTGTGTGGATCCGATGGCCTGGCACATTGGAACCACAAGAATACAAAGCTCTAGTGGACACTGGCGCACAATGTACCTTAATGCCGTCAGGCTACCAAGGGACCGAACCCATCTGTATCTCTGGAGTGACAGGGGGATCCCAACAGCTAACTGTATTGGAAGCTGAAGTGAGTCTAACTGGGAATGAGTGGCAAAAGCATCCCATTGTGACTGGCCCAGAGGCTCCATGCATCCTTGGCATAGACTACCTCAAGAGAGGGTACTTCAAGGATCCAAAAGGGTACCGGTGGGCTTTTGGCATAGCTGCTTTGAGCACAGAGAAGATTGCCTAGCATGGTAAAACCACCACACACATATATATAGAAATTAGAAATGGCTTTGCCTATCTCAGGGTGTGATGAATAATTCTCAGAGAGAATGTTTTCTGTCCACTGACCGTAAAGGGAATCTAGCATAACTAGTCTTTTGGCCTTCAAGGTTAGGACAAATAGATGTCACCCCAGGTTCCATTTTTTAATTTAGAATGGAAAGATTATACACCTTTAATACAGGGGGAAATGTTGAACATGGAACCAAAGACTTCTGTAATCTCTTCCTAGCTCTCAAATGAAACTCTGAAGTGGTCTCATGTAAAACTTATCAGATTGGTGTGGGATCTCAATCACTCAATTTAGGCACTGAAAATGCAGATTTATTTCTAAATACATCCCTCAATTTCCTGTTTCATCAATGGGTGCCACGGAAGGCTTCCAGAGAAAAAGTTTGGGTAATGTAACCACTGGCCTACTTTTGCTCAGGTCACTATACCAGTAATGGAGGACTTGGAGCTGATATATTTGTTCCTAATGCTAGGATATCCTTTACACTATTAATTGGATACTGTTTTATATTTGTTGAACTCCCTTTCCTGGTCTGACATGCACTCCTTAAGGAAAGCCAGAAAGGAGACATCCATGTTATAAGCAAACACTATGCTTAAGTCCCCTTTTCATATGAAAGAATATGTCTCCCCATTTATTTTACACATCTTTAAACAACATATCATGTTCTGTCGTCTCTTAAAGCGAATCTCACCTCAACACCACTTGTGGCAAGCTGAGCTGTCCTACGCTGAGCACAAACCTTCCTCCTCCAGCCACACAGAGCACAGACCCAACTCTCAGTAAGTCTCTGGGGTCCCAGTCACTGACATGCTACACTATTGCCACAGCACTGTCTCAGGAAAGGTGTGTCGCAGACTGAGAAGAAAGTGCTGGTGATTACAGCAAGAGACAAAAATGTCTTTCAGTGGATGGAGAATACAGGACTATTGCAAGAGATGCCACTGTTTCTAGATGCCAGGTTTCTAGATGCCAGAATATTCCATACCACAAGTGACTTTGGCTGTTTCTCTGAAGAAATGATGAAACACACAAAAATGCAGAAGCACCCCCTGCCAGTTCTAAGTTTCATTATTAATAAGCCCAGAGTTACCTCTCCAATAAATGACCACCAAGATGACGTCGAGGGCCTCGACTTCAAAAGGAATCCTGCTCATTTTCACACCTTTGTAATTTTACATGAATTAAACACTTTAATGTGATCAAGAGATGCATTCATCATGTATGAGAGATAAAGTTTTATTTTTTTTTTTTATTGATGGAAATATTATTTCCACTACTTTGCCATTACTTGATGGTTTGGTCTTCAAGAATAATAATTCCTCTTACTACAGCACCAGCCAAAGTGGAAATAGCAAAACACACAGCGAAACAGAGAAGACATTGCTGGTATGAATGAAAATTCCTGCAAAGCACTTTCCGTTTTTTAGAGAGGATTTGAAAAGCTGTCAGTTTTCTGCTGCAAGCTAGCTAGTTCTCTGTACCTCTAGCCACAACAAGGGATAATAATGAAGCTTTCCACTTCTTCCTTCTTTACCTGAGCTTCTCTTAGTCTTCTTGACTAAGTCTGAACTTAGCAGCCTGGCAACTGGGAAAGCGAGGTAGGCTTTGCTATGAATTCTTCCTCGGATGCTCTCAGGATTCATTATTCCAAGTAGAGGTGGAAGAGATCTACCGGGACAGATTTTTAAGCAATTTACATGCTCCCTTATATATACAAAATATGAGCACCGTTGCACACATTCTGCAAATCTGCATCAATGCATATGCAAATCAGGCTATTGTTCAGGGTATTATGCCTATTCAGTGATTCAATTGGTGCAATTAACCAATTTCTACGCCGAACTCCTGTAACTGGGCATGCAACTTAATGCAACTGCATGCAAAGCTTACACCAGCATTTACATACTTAAATGTTCTGTGTATCTAGTCCATTAAATAACGGTCTGTTTTAATTAGACTGCGTAATTCAAGCCAGACCAGATCACAATGTACTTGGAAGTCCAGTACATAAAAACAAAAACATATTTTCTGATATGCTATGTTGTTCAAAACCATCAAGAGCTCTCCACTGCTTCACTTGGATTATGAAATTGCAATCTGTTGTGGTTTAACCCGGCTGGCAGCTAAACACCACACAGCCGTTCGCTTACCCTCCCCCCTCCCTCTCTGGGATGGGGGAGAGAAACGGGAAAGCCTGTGAGTTGAGATAAAGACAGTTTATTAAGATAGAAAATAATAATAATAGTGTGTACAAAACAAGTGATGCACAATGCAATTGCTCACCACCCGCTGACCGATGCCCAGTCCAACCCCGAGCAGCCGGCCCCCCACCCCGGCTAGCCACCCCTATATATTGTTTAGCATGACGTCAGATGGTATGGAATACCCCTTTGGCCAGTTTGGGTCAGCTGTCCTGGGTCTGTCCCCTCCCAGCTCTTGCTGCACCCCCAGCCTGCCCGCTGGCAGGACAGAGTGAGAAGCTGAAAAGTCCTTGGCTTAGTATAAGCAGTGCTCTGCAGCAATTAAAACATCAGCATGTTATCATTACTCTTCTCATCCTAATCCAAAACATAGCACCCTGCCAGCTACTAGGAGGAAAAATAACTCTGTCCTAACTGAAACCAGGACATATATCCACCCCTTATTCCATACCATTTAAGTCATGCTCAGGTTACACTCTTTCCCATACATTCTAGTTAATCACTATTTTCATCTATGGTAGTGATCATAGAATCATAGAATCATAGAATATCCTGAGTTGGAAGGGACCCTTAAGGATCATCAAGTCCAACTCTTGACACCGCACAGGTCTACCCAAAAGTTCAGACCATGTGACTAAGCGCACAGTCCAATCTCTTCTTAAATTCAGACAGGCTCGGTGCTGTGACAACTTCCCTGGGGAGCCTGTTCCAGTGTGCAACCACCCTCTCTGTGAAGAACCCCCTCCTGATGTCAATGTGTGACATATAATACTGTGTGATATACTGTGAGTATAATACTGTGTGATGACACACAGTATTATATAATAATTAACATAATACAACTCAACTCATGGGCTATTCACACCCAGTATTAAATCCCCTTGAGGTACACACTGAACCTCCCCGTTCTTTTGCATTACCCACCAAGTGCATCCAGGTCCTTGAGCAAAAGCAATCCCACAAATGGGTTTGCCTTTTCCTGAGGCAGGAGTAGCCCAGACTGTTTTACCTAGCATATTTCTTACATGCACTACAGGAACTTTATCCCCTTCTACAGTACATAGCAGGTTTCATTGGGCAGGTCCAGCTCGATTGGCAGATCCCTTAGTATTGACTAACCAGGTGGCCTTTGTCAAATGTGCATCCCAATTTCTGAATGTCCCAGCACCCATTGCTTTCAGTGTAGTCTTTAACAGTCCATTGTATCGCTCAACTTTCCCGGAGGCTGGTGCTTGCTAGGGGATGTGATACACCCACTCAATACCATGTTCTTTGGCCCAAGTGTCTATAAGGTTGTTTCGGAAATGAGTCCCATTGTCTGACTCAATTCTTTCTGGGGTGCCATGTCGCCATAGGACTTGCTTTTCAAGGCCCAGGATAGTGTTTCAGGCAGTGGCATGGGGCACAGGATATGTTTCCAGCCATCCGGTGGTCGCTTCCACCATTGTAAGCACGTGGCGCTTACCATTGCGGGTTTGAGGGAGTGTGATGTAATCAATCTGCCAGGCCTCTCCATATTTATATTTCAGCCATTGTCCTCCATACCAAAGAGGCTTTGACCGTTTGGCTTGCTTGATTGCTTGATTGCAGCACGTTTCACAATCATGAATAACCTGTGCTATAGTGTCCATGGTCAGGTCCACCCCTCGATCACGAGCCCATCTGTATGTTGCATCTCTACCTTGATGGCCCGAGGTGTCATGGGCCCATCGGGCTATAAATAGTTCACCCTTATGTTGCCAGTCCAGGTCCACCTGAGCCACTTCAATCTTGGCAGCCTGATCCACCTGCTGGTTGTTTTGATGTTCTTCAGTAGCCCGATTCTTGGGCACATGAGCATCTACATGGCATACCTTTACAACCAGGTTCTCTACCCGGGCAGCAATATCTTGCCATAACGCAGCAGCCCAAATGGGTTTGCCCCTGCGCTGCCAGTTGTTCTGTTTCCATTGCTGTAACCACCCCCACAGGGCATTTGCTACCATACATGTGTGAAATATGTTTAATTTGATTCGTGTCAGGATGAAACAATGCTAGGGCCACAGGATGAAA
>NW_023305602.1:615958-644898 GCF_011077185.1 Oxyura jamaicensis
AAAAAAGGGATAAAATTACCAGACATACCTCCAGAAAGTCCGTTGGGGACAATGATTACAAATTGGGATGAAAGGGGCCCCAGAAAAGGAAAAAGTAAAGTAAAACTGATTCAGTATTGTATGGTAGAATGGCCTAAGAAACCTCTAAGACCAAATGTATTCTGTCCTGTTTTTGGATCCTTTGAAGACTGGATTTGTCAGGCCTTAAATATACATGTTAATTCAAAGAAACCTTTTAGTCAGGAAGAAAGTGATTATGCAGAGTTATGGATTAGGGCTTCACGCCCCTTTCCAGCCTCGATATTTACACTGAGAACAGATGAGAAGTCCGAGGAAGACAAAGAAAAAGAAGAAAAAGGTGAAAAAGAAAAAGGGGATGAATGGGAGCCGTTAGATAATTTACCACCCCCACTACCTCCATATCTTAACAATCCACCCCCGGCGGCTCCGGCGGTTGCTCCCCCTCTGGTTGCCGTAGGATCCTCATTAGTACCACCGTTGAACCCCCAGCCTCCGGTGGCCGTAGAATCTTCATTAGTACCACCGTTGCCCCTGCCTCCACCACCACCAACACTGGAATTAGATCGACCCCCAGCGGCCTGTACGAGAAGTAAAACTGCTGCATATGAGGGAGCTTCTTTATATCCCTTACGAGAAGTACCCCTCGGAGGCAATCAGGGGGGCATCGGGTTTGTGGCAGTGCCATTAAATACCACAGATGTAAGAAACTTTAAGAGAGAAATGGGGATTTTATTAGACGACCCTCTCGCAGTAGCTGAAAAACTAGACCAATTCCTAGGTCCTAATACTTATACCTGGGAAGAACTACAGTCCATTTTAGGGATCTTATTTACGGCCGAAGAAAGGGGAATGATCAGGCAAGCAGGAATGAGGATTTGGGAAAGACAGAATCAGGCAGGACTCCCGGGAGACCAAAAATGGCCAAATGTGGATCCCCACTGGGATCATCAACAACCACAAGGAAGGCAGAACATGAAGGATTTGAGAACATTAATCATACAGGGAATAAGGGAAGCGGTTCCCCAAGGAAAGAATATTCATAAAGCATTTAATGAACAACAGGGGAAAGATGAATCTCCAACAGAATGGTTGGAGAGATTAAAAAAAAGTTTACAAATGTATTCTGGAATAGATCCAAATACAGTGGCCGGAACCGCACTTCTTAAAACACAATTTGTAGCTAAATCATGGGGAGACATAAGAAGGAAGTTAGAAAAACTGGAAAACTGGCCAGAAAGAGGATTAGAAGAATTACTTAGGGAAGCCCAGAAAGTGTATGTCCGGAGAGATGAGGAGAAACAAAAAGTAAAAGCCAAGATCTTTGTAGCAGCTGTAAGAGAAAGTCAGAGAGATAAGACCTTGTCCAGAGAAAGAAGGGAGAAAGGAGTAGACAAAACACACAGAGGACAGGCTTATCAAGAGAAAAGCACAATTCCTGTCTGTTACTACTGTAACAAGAAAGGGCATATTCAGAAGAACTGTCGTAAGCGGGAACAAGATGAGAAAATATTCAAAGAAGAATAGGGGTGTCAGGGGCTATATTTTCTGGGGACTTTAACATCAACAGAGCCCTTGATAAAACTATTAATTGGTCCCCATAAAGAGGAAGTTTCATTCTTAGTGGACACAGGGGCTGAAAAATCCACTATCCAACACCTTCCAAGAGGAGTAGAAAAAGGGAAAAGTTATGTATCAGTAGTAGGGGCAAAAGGAGAGCCTTTTAAAGTACCCGTCTTAAAAGATATAGAAGTAGAAACAGAAGGGAAAATTTGTTTTAATGATTTACTGTTGCTCCCTGAAGCAGAGCACAATTTATTAGGAAGGGACTTGATTTTAAAATTAAACCTGAGCATTCATAGTCAAGGAGACAAATTGCAGATTAAATTGTACACTTTAACACAAGAAGATGAGGAATTTATTAACCCTTCAGTATGGTATAAAGAAGGGGAAATTGGAAAAATAGAAATGACCCCTATAAGTGTTCAAATAATAGATCCACATCGTCCAATCAGAATCAAACAATACCCTATACCAATGGAGGGTCGAAAAGGATTAAAACCTGTAGTAGACAGACTCCTGGAACTTTAGAACCATGTATGTCGTCTCATAATACACCCATCCTCCCGGTAAAAAAATCAGATGGGTCCTATAGGATGGTACAAGACCTGAGAGCTGTCAATCAGAGAACAATTACTAAATTTCCTGTGGTGGCAAATCCCTATACTTTACTGAGTAATGTATCTCCCAGACATATGTGGTATAGTGTCATAGATTTGAAAGATGCTTTTTGGTCCTGCCCTCTAGATGAGGGATCCAGAGATTATTTTGCCTTTGAATGGGAGGATCCCGAAACAGGACGAAAACAACAATTAAGATGGACTGTGCTGCCACAGGGATTTACGGAATCACCAAATCTATTTGGGCAAGCTTTAGAGAAGATCTTACAAGATTTCACATTACCCAAGGAAGTAAAATTATTGCAATATGTGGATGATCTATTAGTGGCAGGAGAAACTGAGGAAGAAACTCGAGAAGCCACTATTAAATTATTAAACTTCCTAGGAGAAAAGGGATTAAAAGTATCCCAATCAAAATTGCAATTTGTGGAACAGGAGGTGAAATACTTAGGGCATTGGCTGAGTGGAGGGAAAAAGAAGTTAGATTCTAACAGGGTATCTGGTATTCTATCTTTAAGACCCCCACAAACTAAAAAAGAAATTCGGCAAATACTAGGATTATTAGGATATTGTAGACCATGGCTTGAGAATTATAGTGAAAAAGTCAAGTTTTTATATGAAAAATTAACTAATGACCGGCTTAAGTGGTTTACAGAGGATGATCAAAAATTCGAGGAAATTAAATTGGCATTAATACAAGCACCTGTATTAAGCCTTCCAGATCTGGAAAAACCTTTCTATCTTTTTGTGAATACATCAAATCAGACAGCCTATGGAGTTCTTACTCAAGATTGGGCAGGAATTAAGAAACCTGTAGGGTATTGTTCTAAGTTACTCGATCCAGTAAGCAGAGGCTGGCCTGCCTGTCTTCAAGCTTTAGTTGCTACAGCATTGTTAATAGAGGAAGTTAGAAAGATTACCTTCAGTGCCTCTTTAAAGGTATATACTCCACACAATGTTCGAAGTGTCTTACAACAGAAAGCAGAGAAATGGTTAACAGATAGCCGAATCCTAAAGTATGAGGCAATATTAATTGACTCCCCTGACTTGGAACTAAGAGTAACCTCTGCTCAGAATCCAGCACAATTTTTGTCTGGAGAACCATCTGACAAATTACAACATAATTGCTTAGAGGTAATTGAGACGCAGACAAAGGGAAGGCCAGATTTAAGAGACACTGAGTTGCAAAAAGGGGAAACATTGTTTGTAGATGGTTCTTCCCGAGTTGTGGAAGGAAAAAGAAAATCAGGATATGCAATAATTAATAAGGACCTAGAACCTGTGGAATCAGGGCCTTTAAGTCCATCATGGTCAGCTCAGGCTTGTGAGCTGTATGCCTTATGTAGGGCCCTGGAACTATTAAAAGGAAAAAGTGGGACTATATTTACAGATTCAAAATATGCATATGGGGTGGTTCACACTTTTGGAAAAATTTGGGAAGAAAGAGGTTTAATTAACACTCAAGGAAGAAATCTCATACATCAAGAATTAATAGTAAAAATTTTAAGGGCACTAAGAGAACCGAAGGAGATAGCAGTAGTACATGTGAGGGGACACCAAAAAGGATTAGATTATCGAATCAGGGGAAATAATTTAGCGGATAAAGAAGCCCAAAGAGCGGCCTTGAGGACTCCGGTCGTTAAAATTAATGTAATACAGAAGGAAGAAAAACAAGAAGAAGAAGAGGAAAAAAAGTTTACTCCTGAAGAACGAACGAAATTGGAGAGAATAGGGGCTAAATTAGAACAAGGAAAATGGACACTGCCTGACGGACGAGAAATATTACCAAAAGCCTGTACGAGACAAATATTAGAACGGTTACATGCACACACACATTGGGGTACAAAAGCATTAAGTGATCATTTCCTTAAACAATTCCGTTGTATTGGTATTTATGAAATAGCAAAGCAAATTACACAAGGTTGTTTGACTTGTCAGAAGATAAATAAAAAAGTGTTTTGACAAGTGGCCACAGGAGGGAGGAAGACAGCTTACAGACCTTTCGAAAAAGTACAAGTTGATTTCACTGAATTGCCTAAGGTAGGGAGGATAAAATATCTGTTGGTAATAGTGGATCATTTAACACAATGGGTTGAAGCATATCCTGTAGCACGAGCTACAGCACAAGTGGTGGTAAAAATTTTATTAGAACACCTAATACCCAGATATGGGATAATCCAGTATATTGATTCTGATCAGGGCACACACTTTACTTCAAAAGTAATAAAATTGTTATGCCAATCATTAGGTATTCAGTGGGAATACCACACTCCGTGGCACCCACAAAGCTCGGGAAAAGTAGAAAGAATGAATCAAACAATAAAACAACAATTGGCTAAATTAATGATCGAGACACAAATGCCCTGGACAAAGTGTTTACCATTGGCACTTTTGAATATTAGAACTAAACCACACAGTGAGACTGGATTATCACCATATGAAATGTTATATGGCATGCCTTATTCTCAGGGGATGCCTCTAGGGAATAATGTGGTTGAAGATCATAATATTCAGAAGTATATAATCACCATTGGAAGAAGATTAAAAGAACTAAGAGAAATTGGAATGATGGCTCAAACACCACCTTTAGGATTTGCAATTCACCAGCTAAAACCGGGAGATAAGGTTCTAATAAAAACCTGGAAAGGAAAAAGCCTATCTCCTATATGGGAAGGGCCTTTTCTTGTTTTACTTACTACTGAAACAGCTGTGAGAACAGTAGAAAGGGGTTGGACCCACGCATCCAGAGTGAAGGGGCCAATAACTATCGAAGCTTGAAGGGTTGAATCCACTCCTGAGGAACTGGAACTAATACTCTGGTAATGAAGCTATGCATGGATTAAGGACACCAGGTAAAAAGGAGAAAAGGGAGAAGGCAAGACCGGGGTAGGACTCTCCACTGCGGTGTGTATGGTCTACCGAGGGAGGCAACCCCTATGGGTATTGACTGCCGAGTGAGAGGGCCTCGACTGGACTTCTCCCATACTAAGGTTAAGTTGTCCCAGGGAAAATAATATAAGAATCTGTTTTAAAGTCATATAAAGTTGTGATTAGTTTTCCAGGAGCCGGATCGCCCCGAAAAGCTGAATGGTAACAAAGCCCAAATCGATCCTGGAAGCGGGCCCAACCTCTTGATCGGAGACGTATACTACACTCTCAAGACTGGACGGAAATAAGGATAAAAAATGTTATACTTCCTGGTATTGTTATTACAGGGGCAATTAAGCCATGGGCAAGAATGGGGAAATAACTTTTTCACTCTGGGGGAGGAAGTGGCTAAGGCCTTTAGCCTTAGTAACTGCTGGGTTTGTGGTGGACCGGGGGGAGCTGAAAATTGGCCCTGGGTAGCTGGCCCGGTCGAACCTAAGTGGTGGGTTAGTAATTTGAGTGAAGTTCATGATGGGACGCAGTTTTGGAAAGAGGAAGCAGACCCGTGGAAATTGCACTCGTCAGATCGGGGTATATACTGTTTAAACAGAACAGGAACGGTACCAGTGGGAAAAAGCATTTGCAACTGGACTTTGTCTCCTGGATATGATTGTACTGATCCTGAATGTAAACCTATAAACTGCACAGCACACAGTGGGAAATGGAACGCCACACATGTCCAGCTGAGAAACGGGACTTGGCTGAAATGCTCATATAAAGAATTCTTTGGACCTGGATGTGAAGCCGTGGCAAGAGCACAAGCGACAAGACAATTTGATGGTCAGATATTGAGCTGTCAGCGGGATAACGCCACTAAGGAACAACACGTGGTAAGGGTCTACCGCTGGAAATGGCAAAATGAAAATGGGGAGAGGGTGTTCTTTAAATATTTTTGGTCAGCTCATAATATGACAGGTTGCCAAAAGGGACTTAATTGTACTTGTGAGTGGAAATCTGATGCAGGGGCTTGGAGGTGTACATATGGAAAAAACATTGTAACAGGACCACTCGGTAACAAAGATACTCTGTACTTTCATGCCCCAAGAAACAAAGAAGGGTGGGATGGTCCTTTTCCAAACAGAACGTGGGCTCTAAAGGGACATTATTGGGTGTGTGGCAAACATGCTTATAAGAGACTACCGAAAAACTGGTCTGGTATATGCTATGTGGGGTACATAAGACCCTTGTTCTTTTTATTGTCACAAATACAAGGGAATAATTTAGGAATAAGACTATATGATGATCTGAATAGAATACAACGATCCATTGATGCTTCCTTAGCAGGGGGTAGTGCTCAAAAATAGGGAGAAAATGAGTGGCCTCCTGAAAGAATCATACAGTATTACGGACCAGCTACCTGGAACCCAAATGAGGTAGTATCAGGAGCCCGGGAACCTATTTATAATCTGAATCGAATAATTAGACTGCAAGCTGTCCTCGAAATTATAACCAATCAAACAGCAGCAGCTTTGGATCTTTTAGCTGATCAGTCCACCCAGATGAGGAATGCCATATTTCAACATAGAATGGTTTTAGACTATTTACTAGCAGAAGAAGGAGGTGTGTGTGGAAAACTGAATGATTCCAATTGTTGCTTACTAATCGATGATAATGGGAAAGTGGTTAAACAAATAACGAAGGAAATCAGAAAATTGGCTCATGTCCCAGTACAAACTTGGAGGGGTACAGATTGGGATTTGTTTTCATGGCTGCCTGGAGGACCATGGGTTAAAAGAATAATGTTTTTGTTTTCATGTGGTATAATGATGTTATTATTTTTACCTTGTATGATACCTTGTTTTACATTACTAATACACCGAATAATAAATAGTACCCAGTTTGTAATGACTTCAATAGAGAAGAAAGGTGATGTATCAGTAATGATGCTTAAGAAATGGAGTTCTCTCCCAGAACCGACAGATGAGATCCAATTGTTACTAGAAAAGGTTGAAGAGAGAACACGAATCAATACTATGGAAAAAGGAAGTGGGGAATTGTGAAATATGTTTCATTTGATTCGTGTCAGGATGAAACAATGCTAGGGCCACAGGATGAAATGTAACTTTCTGTCTAAGAAAAACAGAGTGGTTAGTGTACATAGTTCTTGTATTGTGCTAACTAAAGGCCTAGCAATTTGTGTAAATAGAGGGCTTCAAGGACGAACACTGAGACTCGAGTCTGAGAGATAAGAGGACCGAGAAGTTTTTTTTTTTCGGAAACTGCTGATTTCTGCATGAGACGCTGCCCAAGCCTCTGATGTCTGGCAGAGGGATTCGCCAAATAAGGAGAGAGGGGGGAGAGCTGAAGGACAACCGAAAGACAAAGCTTGGGAGGCTACGAATCTCAGCACAAGAGACCCCCAGGAAGACCACCAGAGACTGATACGCATGCGCCCAGAGGGGGTCCGGATTCTGGGAACTAATTATAATAACCCTGCCTTTTCTAGGAATAGTGATGAATATGTATTAGTCTAATAGTATAAAAATCAACCACGTGATTTAACAGGTGTGCGTCCTGGTGGACCAGAGACTCCCGGCGCACCCAGCGCTGTTTGCTTGCCTCTATTTACTTAATAAATCACAAACTTTGATTAAACTTTGATCCTATTTGGAATTTTAGTATTTATCTCACATGAATCAGTGTATAGGTAGAGAACTGGCCACTTTTCTCGTTCAGCAATATCTAAAGCCAGCTGGATGGCTTTCACTTCTGCAAATTGACTCAATTCACCTTCTCCCTCAGCAGCTTCTGCAACTCATCGTGTAGGACTCCATACAGCATAAAGCAGACACAATCACACCCTATCAGACCTTAACACAGGAAAGACATTTCTCCTGATGCTCAGTCAATTTTTTTTCCTTGCTTATCTTTATCTTATTTCCCCTAGTCATCCTCCCACTCTAAACAGCATTTCCTACAGAATCATAAAGTGACTGCTGTGTTTGCTTAACTCAGTTGCAATATTTCTAAGAAATTAATTGCATCTGTATGAAGAAAACAGGAGATCAATGTATATAGGAAGGGGATCATATTCTAGGGGTCTTGTTGGTGACAAGAGCCCTATTTTGGCAAGTCTAGACACAAACGTCCTAGTAAAAGCAAACCTTGAGCAGCATCTTTACTGGTACTCATTAGACCTTGTATAATAACGTGTGACGTGTTTCTTCAGTACTTCTCAAAGCCAGGCTCACAGAGGCCTGGCTTTTTTACACCTATTTTACAGACAGAGAAGGTAAGGCAAAGAAGAGGATGCATCTTTCACAGGCTGTCACAATAAATCAGTAACCAAGCAAGGATAAAGTCTAGATCTCCTGAGACCAAGGCCAGAAGTGAAACTGCAAGAGGAGGAACTTTCCAAACAATCACATCCAAAACCCTTTTGCTCCAGCTGGACATGCCCTGGTAGCTCACTGCAAGCTTAGGATGTGCTCAGACACAGTGGACTGATCTCTGAATTCAATGCATTAGCCCTTAAAGTAGTACAATTCAGCCTTCAGCATTGCCAAAATAATGGAGGCACTAAGATTGGAAGGGGTTCATCTGGTGCAGGCTCCATCTAGAGCAGCGCCAGCTTAGATCAGGGTCCCTTCCTTCTTAACACACATATATTTCTGTAATATAAAGTTGACTTTAATATAATTTTAGTCCTTTGATAAATATATTCTTTTTATAAGTACAGAATGTTTATTTTCATAATGCAACCATGTCATGACAAAAGGGGAAAAAATAAAGCCTATAAAGGTCAAAATTTGTTTAGCTTCAAAGATGAGGGTTATCTACAGCTTTCTTTATATGGGCTAAACCAGTATAAACTCATGGTACTTTACTGAGTTAAACCCCCCTAGTTACAAAAATCTGCTTTGGCGAATGGCTTATAAACATTTTGCTTTATCAGACTTATGTAATACTATGTTTTGCAGATCACATATCTTAGAGCTATACTAGAAGCACTTACTCTGTGCTCAAGGTCCCCTTTCCTATATATCAAACAACAAAATAATGAAGAATTATACTGAGTTGCTAAAATATTAGAGAGAGTAGAGGAGGGAGAAACACATTTTTGCAATATTTTGAACCTAGTGTCACTGGGATTTTTTTAATGCATAAGAGGCAGAGTAATTTTGCTCTAGTTCCACATTAATTCCTGCACAATATGCATTGGGGATATTTTTTTTTTTTTACAAGATGTTTTAAAACCAGGCCTGAAAACAAGCAAAATCCATTACTGACTTACAGTAAATTCCTAAAGGATTCTACGTACTTCTGTTCCTACTTCAAAATGGCTATACACGCACACACAAACAGGTTCAGCAAACGTGGCAGTATATTTTAAGATTCACTATTCTGAAGAAAATAAGACAAGAAACAGTAGACCCTATTCAGCAATTTTATTGTACTCCCTTAATTTCCAAACCTCAAAAGCACAATGGGTGCTTACAGCACACGATCATTTTTAAGTCCTAGAAAGTGATTTAAGACGGGAACATTCCTAACGATGACTTCCAACAACCCATTCCAACATGGCCCTGTTCCTAAATTTAAACTCTCTGGTAAGGCTTGTAGCCTTATTGATACTTGATATTTAATATGAAGTAGAATTAAACTTTTAAAACTATTCTATGCTGTTAAGTCAGGAAAAGTTAGTTGCTGAACTGTAAATTTGTGACCATATATATGCATGTGTGTGCATATATATACACACAGGCTGTTTAATACTTCAATAACAGAAAAGACAAGTGATGAATCTGGTTTCCCTTAATTAGAAAGGGATGGGGAAAATGAAAGAAAAGATAATGCTATACTGAATATTATACAGATAGGGAAGAAAAACAGGAGATCTTACTTAGATGTCTGGACAGAAGCTGCTCCTGACTACTGAAGCTGCTCCTTAGAATTAAAGGGGTTTTGACCATATCCTAAACATATTTCTGGTTGCAAAACTGGAAAACAAGTTGGAAGACTGATGAATGAACCTCAGACCTTCAAAAGACTGAGACTGAGTAGTTGACTTTATATACCAAAAGCCCTCAATGCGATACAAAAACTAAAAATACCACAAAAGTTTTCATTAGCTAACAACAGTCATTTTCCAAGCCCATGACACTTCGTAGTGCTGTTACATCTGGAAAGATGTGTGTGGGTGAGCACAAAATGGCACAGACATTGGATGTCAGCACTGTCTAGCTCTTTCCCTACATGATTTGGCTCAGGCTGAGGATCAGCCAGGTAACTGAACTTGCATCACACTGCCATGGCTCTTCCTCTGCTGTCAGCAGCCAGGGCAGTGAGCAGCACAATTTGCCAGCACTGTCACATAATGAAAGGCATGTTAGACAAGTAAGCTTTATAATCCTTCTTTGGACATCACAGATGGGCAATTGAGGCCAGGAGAGTTAATTTTTGAAGTTTTGCAAAGAGACTGCACTTTTTTTTCCAATTTGAGCCTTCTAGGGTAAAACCAGTGCTCATCCTGACTCCTCTCTGAGCTCAGATTCCCGTTGCTTCTCAAAATCTCACATTGTCTTATCTCTGTGGTAGTTTATGTTGTGTTCCTTTCACTTCAAGCATCTCACCACAAAGCACACAGAATCGGAGCCCACCTTGCTCAAAGTCTTGAATCTGCAATAAACCCAGGAAAGAAGCTCCAGGGCTGGGATTTGAATTAGGAAGCTGCCAACTTTTGTTGCTTTACTCTCCACAGCTGCCTAGATGTGACAGATGTGTCAGAGACAAGCCCCAACAGAAGGATAGGCTCACCTGATTCCTGTGCCACACCATGTCACCCACAGTGCATGCAAGTGATCGGGAGACACAACACATACCCTTTATGTATGCATATATATATCCCTCTCTGTGTTGCATGTTCCACACTAAGCCAAAGTTTGGGAGATAAGAAGCAGCAGCAGTGAATTTGAGTGGAAACAGCAGAACAGAAAGGCATTTTGTTGTCACAGGCAAGATTTTTGGTCTCTTTCCCACTACTTACCTGTGATGTTTTATTAATGCATAAGAAAAATCTAAATGGCCACGGAGATTTCCCCATCAAATGGGAAGCTTAGGGATATGGTTTAGTGGAGCAAAAGGGATATGGTTTAGTGGAGGACTTCTTAGCATTAGGTCAGAGGTTGAACTTGGTGATCTTGGAGGTCTCTTCCAACTTAGACTATTCTGTGATTCTGTGATTCTGTGATTCTGTGAAATGCAGGGGAGGAGGAAGACTTCATCACAGTTCTATTTTTAAAGCAAGAGAAGGGGAAAAAAGTGTTTTTATATTTAGACCTTCAGACAAAGAAAGGAAAGATGGAGCTAGTAGAATGGTACCTTCAGAGTATGTTTGTGTTAATGGGATGCTGATAAAGCAAGCCCTCAGCCTTACAAAAATAAAAGACCACTGGCTTCTTCTATAAATTGCTGTGTCATTTACATATAAATGACTCCCCTCCTCTTTCTTTCCTTTGGACTTTGTATCATCTCCATCTATTCTGCCAGACAATAAAACAGCTGAACTCATCACCAGAATTTATAGGCCAAGGATTTGCTCTGGTCACCAGCCTAGGGTGATGCAACTCAGAGAGGTTCAGTCAGGTCTAAAGAGAAGGAAGTAGTGTGTGCATGTCTGTGTGATGGGGAAGAAACTAAAGAGAATTATTTCCAATGACAATTCTCCTATCATCGCAACAAGAGGCGTATGACTGTCAATGTGTATGGTCACGTATATACAGATGAATTTGGGGATGTTGAGTATGAGATTCTTTGATGTCCTATACTCAACTTGCTTGTGAAATAGTAAGCCTGAGTGTAAAAATCGGGTTTAAGCATATAAACTGCCTACTAAAGCACCATACCTGCTCCTGTGAGAGTTGTGATCCTGTGCTGCCTTCTCCGGCAACATGCAGGTATATGAGGTTTTATTCTGGTGTCTGAGGAATTTATGGATGCATGCAGCAGCTACACATATGTTAGCATGTTCTGGCTTGCTGAAAAGTCCACGAGTGCTGCCTGGGACTAAGAAGGCTCTGCTTGTCAGAACATCTGTATGATCGTTAGCATGTGAATCTGTGTGCTCAGGCACACATTGACACCCACTGCCTGGTACACAGTTATGTCACGTTATGCAAGTGTGTTCTGCCTTGTTTGAAAGTCTTGGAAAGAGTGTGTATATCTTCCTTTAAAAATTGCATTGCCCCAGCATATAAATATTTATATATGTAACTGTCATAAATCTGTCAGCTTGGCAAACGTATGAGTCACCAAGGTAACTTTGGGAGATTTTTATTGAAGAACTCATAACCTGGAGTTGAGGAATAGCTGAAATAAATGAGAATTAATGGCTACTCAACATCACTATCATAAAGTTAGGTATCCCAAGTTTCAGAAAACGAAACAGACAGCATGTCTGTGACCACGGACACAGTTTAAGTACACCAGACTTGCTAGAAGCTCAATGCTTCAACTAAAACTAACTTGGGTACTGGGTCAGTGCTGCTGGAGAACCCGGGGTGGTCATGCTTAGGAAACGAAAGGCTGTTGCCCTTCTGCACTGTACCGTGATTGCTTTTGGAGGAGCCTTCAGGATTTTCAGCTGGCGTTTGTATGTGTGCCAGCTTACAGCAAAGTCCTTCACAGAAAAATGCTTTTGTAATGGAAACCTCACTTGAGTATATGGCAAGTAAGTCTTTGTCATCATTACTCTGAGGTACCTGGTTGCACCGTCAGCTTTGCTGTGTTTTAGCTGACAGGAGAAGTGCAGTCATTTGGTATTGCAGAGATGTTACCAAAGACTGAAAACACCTTTTCCTTACGGCTTGTCTGCACAGGGAAGTCTTTTCAGAGTAAACTAGGCAGTGTTTCTTCACCTGTGGCCCACTGGCCTCTGCTGGCTCTCAAAAAAAGCCTTTCACAAAGTAACACCATTAATTTCTGAATAAACCAGCATCCCCTGATGTTCCCAATCCTGCTTCCCCTGCCCTGGTTCCCCAGTGCAGATAAACCCTTCTGCCGCATTCATATGGGCTTGGTGCTGCAGGCTCACCATACAGGGTTGGCATACGCGTCTGCTGCAGGACTTCATCAAAGAGGTGCTGCCTCCAAGCCACTTGGGTTATCTCTGGTAGTACTTCAAAAGCATTGAGTTACAGGACACCGAGTTTGTTACCGAGGGGTATGCAGAAGTTTCTTACAATCACAGAATGTCCTGAGTTGGATGGAACCCAAATGTGGGACTGCTCGTAAGTCTCTGTCTACCACTAATAACTGCCTTACTAAGTAATAATAAAAAATTCTTGTGCATCTTGTAGGGGGAAATAAGATAATGATAAAAAAAAAAAAAAAAAAAAAAAAAAACTTTAAAAGATGTGGTGACACTTCCTGTGTGCTGTCCCAGGTAGCACACTCCTAAAACCTGCCAACACAACCAGTGTTGGGTGGTTTTACAGCACTTGATTCAATGGCAAGTGCACGGAGCCACAGGTCCTCCTTGGACAGGAAAGGGGATGGTGAAAATTGAAGCGAACGCTGAAAGAACTGGCAAATTGAGCCAGGGGTGTGCAAGGCTGGGGCTGAGGCACAGTGCAGGGGCAATGTCACAGATACAGCTGTCATAAAACTTAAATACAACAGTCATCCTTTCATTTCCATCTAGCTATTTGATTTCCCTTCTATTATTATTATTGCTTTTATTAGGAATTCACTAGGACTCCTGCTTCATGTCTCAGCTTAAGGCCAAGTACTGCAGCATCCACTTACACTTTCAAGCGCTGTGTCAATTTATTTAAGTACATATTCCTCTTAAAGTTTTGGTCTTCAGGTAGCAAAAGTGAAATGACTAAAATATGTTATATCTCTCAATATATTTATACATATATTTATGTACAAATGTACGGAGCTGTAACTGTGTGCATGTATACAGATAAATGTCCCTATTAATCCACTCATGTACGTTCACACCCACACATAGAAAGAAGCCCATTTCTATAACGTTAAATCCAAGGAAAAGCTTTTGGTGGGCTGGAGAGCTGTGTATAGCAAGTGAGAGCCTTCCCCGTGGTAGGGAGCAGGATAAAAAATGACCATAACCTCCTGAGCTGTGGGCAGCTCTGCACCCCAGCACCACTGGGCGCTGTTTCTCCACCTCCCTTTGGCACAAAGTGCGAGTGAATTTCACCTCTTTACTCCAGGCTGCCTCTTGGTGCGATGGGCAGCGTGTCTGCCTATGACATCCTCCAAACCCTGAAAGTAGGGGGATGCCAGCAGCCTCTGGGACCCCAAATCCCCAGGGGCAGGCCCTCGCCCCCGCCCTCGTGGGGCTCCTGCCCCCCTGGCCCTGCCACACCATGTCTCACGTGGGGCCAGCTGGCTGCACTCAGCAGCGCCAGCTAATAACTTCTGAAGCAGAAAGCAGCTTTTGGCTCAATTTCCACGTAAGTCAGTCTTACTTACTATTTATTCATCAGACCCCTATCCCCTGCCCTCCTTCCTCGGGCATAATTGGCCTCTCATTATTTGCACACTATAGAGATGTCTCACTTATTCGGAGCACTGCAGAGTCAGGCGAAGCAAGGAATGTGCGCTCCCTGCCTGTGCTCTCGCTGTCTCGCACACAAATTGCTCCTCTTTCTTTATGGTAGAAAACAAAACAAAACCCCAAGCCCCAAACAAACAAAAGCCGAGGATGCAGGTTTCAGACAGCAAGTGAGCAGCATGGCACTATATCAAGCTGGATTTATGACATCCCAGAATGTAGGACAATTCCTTTAAAATGCACTCACAGTCAGGAAAGTGACTCTGTATAAAATGCCATCTGGGGTTTTCATATTTTATTCTCTCTCTCTCTTGTAGAGTTTCCAGGTTGAGTTTGTTAAGTCAGAAAGATTTTTTTCCCCCTTGCAAGCCTCAACTCTGCCATGATCCCCTAAAGACGGGTTACATATTATGGAGCTCTTACATCACCTTGGAGGAGAAAGATCCTGCCAAAAAACGCAATTTGATCATTTTCACCCTTATATATTGTGTCTGTCACCTTACAAACCATTGAATTTCTTTCAAAATGCAACGTGGGTCTAAATACACCGATATTCATTTGCACCTACTTCACTTGGGGAAAATTATTTTAAGCAAAGAGGTAGAGAAGTGGACTGATTTTGCAGATGTTTTACAGCTGAATCACATAAACCTGACATTTTGATTTTTTTATTATTATTACAAGAAACTAACACAGTATCTAAAATTATTTAAATCTGAAAACTGTAAAGGTGTATTACAGTCAAACTGAAATATTTATTTTATTGTGCTGAGGAAACATACTGCTGTTGTGCTAGTAGGGCTAGACGATTTCATTTGGGTCAACATTTAAAAAACATTTTTGTTTAATCGGAAAGAATAAAACCATGAAAAATTGTTCTTTGCTAACTGTAATGCTCAAGTTTGGAAATGTGAGGAATGAGAAGGAATCAACGATGGAGCCTGGTGCAACACAATGGAGAAAAAAAATGTAATGTCTTAATTAAAAAATATGAACGTAACTTTTGTTGTGTAGAATTCCCTGTAGAATAGCTCGGATCTTCCTTGCAGTGACTTCCAATAGCTACTTAGAAAGCTGGCCCCGACATCAGTACAATTATGATCTTACTGGCTAGCTAAAGTGAAACAAGAGGCATCTCTTTGTGCATTGAACCTTTAATTAAGCAATAATAAATGAGATCTACCCATAGTTCTGTGTGCCAGGCTTTGATTTAGGAAATATAAAGTCTGAGGAGCTGTGATTCATGTTCTTTCCTAACCATTGCTTGAGCTCTTGCCTGGCCCATTTGTACATGTAGAGTGGAAATCAGAGGATCACATCACTGAATTTGAGATAAGATAGACTTGAAAGCTGCTCTTGGTGTCGGACAGCTTCAGCCGAAGACAGCGCTTGCCCCAGCAGCCTGGCCCTTGGGCCCCTCTTGCCACCCCCTTCCCGCAGCAGGGACAGAAGGGCTGCTCTGGCAAAACGTGGTAACAGCAAAGTGAGGACCTCAAACCTATTCACACGTGGCTTGGTCTTATCTGCTCCCAGCTCTGCAAGCCCAAAGCCCATTCATCTGCCTGTCAGGCGCCAGCCCAGTTATCTGCATGAGTAATCACTGCAGATCCCAAACTGTGCATGTGACTTAGATGCCACTTTCTCCCTTGCTTCTCCTTTCCCAAATAACAATGACACGGCTGCTATTTTCACCTGTTCCCCAGAAGAGACATCCAAAAGCACTTTCCTGTCTACTTATCACCTCTCCTTTCTGCTCAGAGCCTTTCCGCACACCAAGAAGGAAACTAGTGGCTGGGCATTCAGTGCATACACCCTCACTTTCCTGAGGTTGCTTACAAAAACTTTTCAGTGGAGGATGCTGAATGTTATCAGGGAACGTACTCAGTCATTAAAACAAAGCTGCAAAGAAACCTCAGGAGATATCATGGGTTTACAACCTGTGCCACAAACCAGAGACCCCCCACAAGCACATTTTCTTGCTCCACAAAGCCAGCCAGACAGCCTCGTTAGCCCAGCTTGCGGCAGGGCTTGGAAGAAGGGCAAGGTATGGGACAGTGCGGGCAGCCAGCAGATGGGATCAGCCACCAGGGTGGTGTGAGCATGGGCAGGAGGAGAGGTGGGCCTGGAGACCACCATGGTACTGGCCCTGGCCACCTGCTCCCGTGGTGACTGATGTGCCAGTGTCCCCACAGGGGCAGCCCCACGCACAGCACTCAGCCCGTTGGGCAGGGCTGCATGTGGGGTAAAAGAAACTTCTTCCTGACACCTGCAGGCCCTGTTTACGCCCTGAAGCATGAGATTTGATTAGATTCATTATCTCAGCTTACATAACTGAAAACGTTATTAATGGTAATAAAATTATCTAGCCTGTTTTAATAATACAGCCACAGTATTTGTCTCGATGACCTCCCGTGGCTGTAAATCCCACAGGGAACTGGCAAATGGCATAGTGGTTCTTTTTATTTATTCTAAATTTGCCAGCAGTTAATTTCACCAAGTCACCCCTTGTTCTCCCATTATGGGATGGAGGGAGAAGAAGCAGATTAGGTCCGAGCACACCTTTCCTAACACCAAATGTGTTAGGACACAAACATGACATCTCCAAGTCGGATCAACAAGTTTGGGAGTAGACACCACCAGGCCTTCGGGCCTTGGGATTCACCCTATTCAACTAACATATTCCTGTGATATCATGGGACCAGGCCTGTGCTCTTTAAAACCCACCATGCAGTTAAGGAGATTACATTAAGTACATCAGACTTGAACTCATAGTTTGCTTCAAGCCTAAGCAAGAGTTTGGGCTTCCAAGTATCCCAGAGTGGCACAACTGCTCTGATCTCTGCAGAGAGGGCTTGCAAGAGCTGGAGATGGCCACAAACTCCTCTAAAGAGAGCTACGAGAGGTGAAGGAAGCTTCTGTCTAATCTTATGCAAAGAAGAGGCTGGGTACATCAGACAAAAAACTGTTATGGAACTAGTAGGTGCACGCCTGCTTGTGGGATGCCTGCCATTGCAATCGTGAATAAAAATGCTACTTCACTGAGATCCTCGCCTGAGCCTATGTTATTGGCTACAGAGTGTTTCTCACACTGAGGAGACCACGGGTTTTCAGCAATAGACTGTACAAGATCCAGATCTGTCCGAAGTAAAAGACACCTGAGACTTTAATCCACACACCATCTGTACTTTGGGGAGGAGGGAGTGTAGGCTGCTGCCAAGGACACACCTGCCAATATTGCCATCAGGCAGCTTCCTTTCACCCGCTTGGCCAACAGCTCTGTAAGGACAGGGCTGAATCCAGCCGAGGCCAGGCAGAGTGAGAATCCCTCATTTCAACAAAAGCAGTTCCCCAGTGAAAGCAGCAAGAGGCAGAACGGTTCCCTCGAATCCCACCAGCTTTCAGTGGGAGTGAGGGGAAGGTCTGGGGAAGCCTTCCGGAGAGCCAGCATCCTCTGGGCCTTCCCCATGCAAACTCTGCTCATTACCACCACGACAGCATAAATCTGTGTAGATGAACTCTCCACACTGAAGGCAGAGCTGAATCCCCAGTCCAATTCCCAGCGCAAACATGCTTTCAAACATAAATTGGGATTCTTCTAGCAGATTAAAGCTGTTTTCCTTCCCTGGAATACAGCCTGTGAGGTTGAGAGATAAAGGCTTGGCTGCCTGTGGTGGTTTTACTCAAGTGGGCAGCCGAGTTCCACCACAGCCGCTCTCACTCCCCCTCCTCAAAGGGAAAGGGGGAGAAAGTAGGATGCAAAGGGCTCAAGGGTTGAGATAAGGACAGGGAGATCGCTCAACAATTATCATGACGGGCAAAACAGACTCAGAGTAGGGAGATAGTAAGATTTATTACCTATCACTAACAAGCTAGAGAAGTGAGAAACAAAGGAAAGAAAACAAAAATGCCTTCCCCCTGAACAGCGCAGGGGAAGGGGGCAATGGGGGTTGCAGTCAGTCTATAGTGCTTCATCTCCGCCACTCCTTCACTCTCGTCCCCTGCTCCAACATGGGGTACCTCCCATGGGATGCAGTCCTTCCCGAACGGATCCTGCGTGGGCTTCCCACAGGCAGCAGCTCTTCAAGAACTGCTCCATACCACGGGGGCCATCCCTCAGGAGCAAACTGCTCCAACCTGGGTCCCCCACAGGTAGCAGCTCCTGCCAGGTCACCTGCTCCTGCATGGTCTCCTCTCCATGGGCTACAGGTCCAGCCTGGAATCTGCTCTGGCAGGCATCCTCCACAGGCCGCAGCCTCTGTCGGTGCAGGTCCACCTGCTCCACCGTGGTCTCCTCCATGGGCTGCAGCGTGGAACCCTGCTTCACTGTGGTACTCCATGGGCTGCAGGGGGACAGCCTGCTTCACCATGGTCCTCACCGCAGGCCGCAAGGGACTTCTGCTGCGGTGCCTGGAGCACGTCTCCCCCTCCTTCTTCACTGACCTTGATGCCTGCAAGGCTGTTTCTCACTCCTCTCACTCACTCAGCTGCTGTGTAGCAGCATGTTTTTTTTCCCCTGTCTTAAATATGCTCTCACAGAGGCATAAACAACATCACTTATTGGCCCATCTCTGGCCAGCAGTAGGGCCCTTACCTAACATGGGGCAGCTTCTGTATTCTCGCAGAAGTCACCCCTATGCCCCCCCCCCCCCCCAAACCTTGCCATGTAAACCCACTACACTGCCTCACTGTGCTCCATGGCTCAAGAGGATTTAATATTCAACTTTTTCATCCTCCATCCTCCCCCGGCCCCCCTTCTCCTCTCCCAACTCCTGCAGACCATTTCCACATCTGGTGCCTTCCTCCTACCGATTTCCCTCAGGTCAGAAGAACTCTGTCATCAATCCCCCACTGAGACTTATTTCCAAAGATCAGCACTGACTGCAGAGACCAGCACTTGACACCACACCATCAAAACAGTGCGTGCCGGCACTGCTGAGAGAAGAATCTCACAGAGACCAGATTCAGGATGTTGGGCTGTCTGCTAAGCACTTGTCAAGCTCCCATATTTCAGAAAGAAGTATTTATGCGGCTGACCTGGTGAATGGAGGATGTATTTATAAAACAACACACAATGGCCAGGCGGGTTGACCCTGCCATAGCGTTCTGCATTGCTGAGCAGAAGGGACCGTGCTGGATCCCTGGCTCTGTCTGCTCTCACACGAAGGGGGTATGAAGAGGCTGCTGCTGAGTCTGGAGTCAGAGAGGGGCACTGGGGACGTGCTGTGGGATGAAGGTCTATGAAGAGGGTGGAGAGAGCACAGGGTGCAGGATTCTGCACTCGTCATGGGCAGAGGGCACCATAGGGGCCTCATGAGAGGAAGGACCACCATTTCAGGGCTGGTGTGAGGTAGGGACCAGCTTTCCACCCAGATTCTTCACCTCAAGAGCCCCTCACTAAGAAACCCTGTGGAGCACCATGTCATCTCTCCTGCCCTGCGACCTCAGTTGCTGCTCAGTGTTCATCAGACACCTCTGTATGGCAGGGAAGGCCCATGGACAAGGGAGAAGCAACAGCACCGTACTGTGGCTGGACTCGGTCCAGGTGTTGACGGGGCAGCACCCTCAGGAAGGGCTGTCTGTCAGCATAAGCCAAGAGGTAGCTTGAGCATGATGAAGGAAAGAAGGCCCTCTAGAGCCCCGTGCTACAGATTCAAGAGGGAAGGGCCTTGCCCCCAAACTAGACAGTGCAAGGAGGTGCCATGAGCTAATCCTCCTACCTAGAGGTTTCCATCACACTGGGATTTTATCTGTGACCTGCAGCAAGTGATAGCCCCCCCAGCTGATCATCTCTCAAGGCTACACGTATCCCTGCAAAGCAGAGAGCTTCCCCTCTTGGTGAATATCAAGTACATTTTGCAAACACCCCTCACACAGTTTCCATAGTCAAAGCCTGAGCAAACTGATACATTTTTCATCATACTCTAAACACATCCTCTTGGTTGCTGCCAGCTCATGAGACACAGAGGTTTCCCAAATCTGGGGCCACTGGATTTCATCCTGCATGCAGACATGGGACAGCTGATCCCCGAGTCAGAGCGGGACAGATGGAGGGATGTGCCTTGTGGATACACAGATGCCAACCATTAAGGAACCTCATGATTGTCCTGACCGCTTTCAGAAGCTAACTGGAAACCCACATTTCGGCAGCATAAAGGGAACCCACACCAGAGGAAATAGAGCTGATTTTGCCAGTGCTATTTGGTGTTTCTAAGCAGGCAGATGCCAAACAACAGCAATGTTTATACAACCAGCTTCAAGGGTGCAAATCTGAATGTGAACCCCAGCTTTTTTTCTGTTGTTGGCCAGAGTATGACATATGCCATCATGGGACCTCTCTTCTGGGGTGAATGAGAGACATTTTTGTTCTGATATTTAACGTTGTCATGCACACAGCTTTGAATTTTGCATTCTTTGAATACTGCTAAATCCTCAAGGGCTTAAGTGTTCAGAAAAAGGGAAAAAGCCACTAATGGGAGACAGAGACTGAATTAAAAACGAGGCCACAACATAGCGCAGAGCTAAACAAACACAAACACACACACACAATCAGCTCAGCCTGAGTTTGAATGGAATTACTCTGGGAAGAACAATTCCTTTCACTCCAGGAATTACTGGGTGAATTTCTCCAGTCCATGTTATGTAGGTCAAAGCAGATTATTGCAGTAGTCCTCAGGGCTTTACCACCTATGAATATACCCAGCTGACTGCTGAGCAGGTCTCTGGAAGGGCTAGATGCAACGTGTGCTGATACCATTCAGGCACAGAGGGTGGATGCATGCCCACATTAAGAGAATGGGGTTTTTTAGTTGTAACTCGTGATTTTCAGTGCTGAGATGCTGAATTCACAACCCAATTTGCTTACTTTCCCAGCCTTCACTTTAATTTCTGTGCAGTCTGGGAAAGGGATATGGGACTTCAGCTTTCACTGCAGATCCTTGAGACGGCTTCTGCTGGCAACAGGAGTTGAAATCCCTTTTCCTAGCCTCTTCCCATGATGGCTGGTGCTTGTCTGACTCCACACTAGTCCCAAAGCAGCTGCCCGTGCTGCTTCACCCCAAACCTGCTGCATGCTGCTAGTGCAGCAGAGCGAGCGTGAACACACGGCTGAGGGCAGGAAACAGTGCTACCCCTTTTCATAGCAGCTCGCCACTGGAGCTATTTACTTCTATCATCAAAACACATCCTTCACTGTCCTGACTCGGGAGCTCCAGTGATTTATGCAGGGCTGACTTCAGACGCCACTCCCTGAAGCACCCCGACAGCCCCAGCAGAAGCAGCGAAGCTGGCTCCTTTCCCTGCCACACAGCAGAGGATGGCTCCACCAGGAACGGGGGCTGGCATCCGCTGCACATTGTGTTAGGATCCCGGGCTGTGAGCTGCATCAGCATGGGGCAGACGTGCCTTCTGGTCCACCGCCATGTCTGGGGGGGGAGCAGCACACGCTGGGGAGAAGAGGAGATGGGCACCACCACCAATTCCTTATCATAAAGCATCTGAGATGGAGCAGAGGCCAGGTCTAGAGGCATTTTAATCTGTTCTCTTCCAAGCACAGGCCCATCTTATTTTCAGGGCTCTCTTCTCCTTCCTCCCCCTGCACGTAAGGACAGAGTTATGAGGATCTCAGTATTCATCCCATGGTACGGGTAAAGCCAACATTAATTCTTTGCTCTCCCATCTCACCATTTCTATTTCAGGAGCTCTGGGCATCTTGGGATGCAGCCCTTATACTCTGAGTTTAGCCCACAGGTAAATCCACAAAGGTGGGTGTACCTGCTCTTTCTATGCCCACTGCTTAAAAAAAAAAAAAAAAACAAGAAGATGCCCACATTAGTATGCAGAGAAAGCCAATTTATACAGGGCATTAGGCACGCAGTATAAATGAGGCTACAGGAAGAGCAGCATGGATGGTGAATGTTTATGGAATAATTTAACTGGGAATAATATTGCATTTTTCATGAAAGCAGACAGACAGATATAACATGGTCCCAACAGGGAAGAATAAATACCTGTAGTTTGTGGCCTACTTTCAGCTTCATTAATGGAATAAAGGACAGGAGGCATGATGTCATGAAATTATATTCCTAATTAAACACTGCTTTTGCCTCTCTTCCCCTCCTCTCTCTGGATGAAGTCAGTGGCTTTGCTGGCTCAGAGTGCTTGCTATTTGTCAAGGGTTGAAACTCCTTCTGAGCAGGATGTTTAGATGGCTTTTCCAGACATTCTGAAGTTTGCAGCCCAGAAGCCTAAGTGATGAGCCTTCCTTCTTAGGCACCAGGAGAGGGGGGCTTTGTTGTCATACCTTCTCCTTGTTACTCCATGCCCATTGCTACTGCAGGAACAGCCTGTCTGGTTGTCTGAGAAAGGAGCAACTTAAAAATATTTTCCTTCCTTCCTTCCTTCCTTCCTTCCTTCCTTCCTTCCTTCCTTCCTTCCTTCCATCCTTCCTTCCTTCCTTCCTTCCTTCCTTCCTTCCTTCCTTCCTTCCTTCCTTCCTTCCTTCCTTCCTTCCTTCCTTCCTTCCTTCCTTCCTTCCTTCTCCAGGCATATACAAGAATGTCAAGGAGAAGAGTCTCTCCTCACAAAAGGAGATCATAACCAGGTCATACTCACCCTCCCCAAACCTGCCAAAGTGCAGTAAGAGGGCATCCTACTAAAGAAGGGAAGATCTAGCTGTTTCCTCTTTCTCTACTTTTGCAATATTTTATTTGGTGAATCCACCATTTTCCCCTATGGTTATTACTGCAGGTGATTCATACACAGAAAACAGTATTTTCCCCATTACATAATATTTTAGTTTACAATGTCAACTCCAGGAAGACACCAAAATTCAGTAGTACCATAAAAAAATCATCCACAGGCTTTCAAATTAATCCAAAGTTTGTGATATCCTGGCACCCTCTCATATGGCAACATCCTTACATCAGATCCTTAGCAATAGCTATGATCGTAAGCACACAAGACCTCTCTCTCCCAAGTTTCTGAGTACCCATCACCAGCATGAACATGTTTGTTACTCTTCTCTGAATCTACAACATGGGCAGTGCACTGACCTTTCTCCCAGAAACCGTCCATGGCTTCACTTTGTCCATTCACCTAAAAATGCTGCAAATACAGTATGGCCATGAATAATAGAGAGCCCAAAAGCTGATGTTGCCAAGAATGGGTGACTCAGGAAGTGGTCCAGACATATGCATGAGAACATTTAGCCCTGTAATTCATCAAATGTGGATGAGTGTCTTGGTTTCAGTTAGGACAGAGTTATTTTTCCTCCTAGTAGCTGGTAGGGTGCTATGTTTTGGATTTCAGCACTCTTCTCATCCTAATCCAAAACATAGCACCCTACCAGCTACTAGGAGGAAAAATAACTCTGTCCTAACTGAAACCAGGACAATGAGTTGCTCATATTTATCATTTTTATTCCAATACCAAAGCAGAACTTGTCGTATATATATATATTTTTAAAAAATAACAGTCCCTGTGGCAAAGTAGTTCCCTGAAGATGAGAACACCCCCATAGGAGAGATAGAGGCCAAGACCTTATTCCTCTTCCCTTTCTCATTCAGGTTTTATGATGGGGATGCACATGCTCTGATCTATCTCTGTCTTAGGGTTCACGGTGTGGAGCAAGAACCCTCTCTGGAGTTTTAGATGGGACAAGGATCTCTCTTGCCCATATTAATCACCATATATAGGACCCCAAAGCAGTGACACTGTTCTGGTTTCTAATTGATCACTTCTGGGCACCCTGCATCTCCTTAAATCCCACGTGTATCAATCCTAGGATTCAGAAATGAGCTGCAAATGTGGATGTACCACTGAAGTGTGACTGATACCCAGAGCCTAGGGACTGAAACTCCCTTTACCTCAGCTGCCCACCCCCACTTGATGAACCCCACAGCAGCTGGAAAACTGAGGCACAAAGTATGGAGGTGGGAGGCAGGAGGCCACGCCAGTCAGAGGCAATGGGGCTGTGCGCCAGCACTCCAAGGCATGATCTACAGCCTTAACCCCAAATCAAACAGCCCACCTACCCTGCTCTGTTCCTCCCCTCTCCCCCCTCATTCCCTGCCATACACCTCCCCGTGTGACACTACTACAGGGCATCCCTGAAATGTGCAGTAAGTAAGTGTGTGTCCCCAGGTGCGCTCGTCTCCCATCAAGATGGAGCTATTTTCTCTCACTTGATATCTTTTGTGCAGGTGCGTGCTTTACAAACAGAAAAATCATCACTCTGCAAAAGTGTTTCTGTTAACATTTATCACACCCTTCCCTTAGTCATCACCGCAGCAGCCCTCCCCGGGGAACAGGAATGCTAATTCAAGGGATGATGTAATGCTAGCCCATTGGGAGCCTTGGATCAGAACAACAACACAAAAGAGAGAATGAGGAAAAAAGAGAAAGGGAGGAAGGGAGAGAATCCTTCTAAGACAGAGGCAGAGAAAGAGTTGAAATCTCATTCCCTTTTATTGCAGCCCTATGCTTTTTAATTGTTCCGCCTGAGTAAATCCTTCCTCTATGATCCTGTTGTTAATGAAAAAGTGCATTGTGGTCATTCTGCTGGCTTTAAGCTTATGCTTGTCCAATGGTTTCTTGAATCCCAGAGCTGTTAATATATCTGGAGTGGAGCAGCTGCAGGGCAACCTATTTCTATGATAATGTGTATACAGAGCTTTTATCTTTATTTTCAGATGTGGGGGGGAGGAGAGTGATGCTTGACTGTTATCCCCTTTCCTCTTCCTCACCTCTGATCTTTCTCCTATATATTTCCATAGGGTCTACCCAGAGTCCCAGTTGTTACAATGCAACTTCAGTTTTGATAGCCCACTGTTAGGGGCCGAGACTTTATCTGTATCTCAGTTATATAAGGCTCAGTGTTGCCATTACAAAATTATGAGTGTACAATGGTTAATCTTTATAAAGAACTAGGCTGTTAAAATGAAAATCCCAAGCCATCCCAAAGTGCTTTCAAACTGCAGCAAAACCTCTGGTTCTGAATTCCAGGAGCAAAATGATTTCACCCTCCAAGAGTTCCCATAGATACACAGTGATTGAAATTGAAATCTTACCCTATAAAATTGTAAAATGTTACATAAAACCAAATCATTCTGCAGACTCCATCAAAAACTGCCAGCATCCGTGTTTGAGGCATCTACGTGTTATAGTACCGCATGGAAACCCATTATAAACTGTCTACATAGTTAAATTTCATGTTCATTCCCCTGTCATACAGGTTGGTTTAGAAGTTCTCTTTTCCCCTCCAACCCCATTTCTGATGAAAGCTTTATAAATTAACAGGAAAAAAGCTGAAACCCTCCAAAATGTCTCAGGTGACCCCCAAAGACAACAAAGCCCCATCTCTCTGCCTCTAAATTCCCCCTGAAATGTCAAACACATTTCTAATAGGTAAATATTATGTTTAATAATATGCTTATATTAACTATGGTTTTCTAGTACACAATATTATTATTTTTAGCAAGAACTGTAGTAGAGTGAGGATTGCCCTACAAAGCTAAGCAAGATCTGTAATAAAATAATCAGCACATCAAGACACAGAACTTTGTCGTATTATCTGCAGAGATCCTTTGAATCTTATTTGTATAATAAAGCAGAGAATTCCTTCCGTTACATGCATCAAAAGCACATTCAATCTGAAGACAGCAACACAGAGTATTTTCCTTAAAGCTGAAAGAGACCCTCTTGTTGTTTGACTGTTTAATATTCTCCATAACCCAACCATCCAAACCACAAACCTCCTTGTTTAAGCATTGGCATCACAAACACAACCTTGGACTCGGGTGTGGCTGAAACAACACAAAAAATCTAGCTGTGTCCTTCTGTTCCCCTCCATCCTACAAAACAAGGGGTTCCTCCAGTCCGCCATACCTTCCAGTAATAGTTTAGATGATATTGTTACACAAGTGTCAGACTACAGAATATTTGATTCAGTCTCCCATAGATATGTTGGACCGAAAAAGGTCAACAGCAATTCACTGATGTTTACGGAATAAAAGTTTGTAATAATATACAATAAATGTATAAACTGACCATCACAATGCAATCATGTAGCTATGTAGATGACTGGTTTTTTTTTGGTTTGTTTGTTTGGTTGGTTGGTTGTTTTTTTTCTTTCCTATAGTCAGATATTTTAAGGAAAATGTTCTTCTGGTGAGCCCAGAAAAATGACAAATTTAATGACCAACATCCTGCAACTTTGCATTTTTCTCAATCTAAAGACAACACTGTGTCAGTGAAAGGTCTTGTTTGAGCAGCTGGAAACCTAAAGATTTACATCTGTAGACTGTGTAGAACAGTTTGCCAATGGGAACAACTCTAAAGGTGAAAGGAAAGTTCAAGGTGAAGCCTATTCAAACCCATGGCCTCTGTGAAGAAGCCTGCAGTAACCATTTTTAGCCTGGTGAGGCTGACATTTGATTCCACTACAGCCCAACTAGTGATCCTTAGGAGTGCTCTACCAGGCCAGTTGTTGCACCCTTACACCCTTATTGTGAAGCTACGCTAAAGCATCATGTGTCTTTTCAGCTGCTGCAAGGAGCACCAAATAATAATGCAGCTTGCAAATGATCATTTTCAATACAGTAGTTGCTGGCTCAGGCAAAGCAAAGGGGGGACAGCAAACCTAAAAGGATTATTTTTTTTTTTTTCCTTTCACCTCATTAAGCTTTGCTTCCAGTTACATTTTAATGATGCTTGATGTTTTCTGTATGCTAGCATTTACTTCAGTCTTTAAATTTAATTGTCTTGATAATGGGTTACTCTGACACTTCTGACACTGCAAATTAGGGACTGAAAGAAACCTTTTGCCACATGCAGAAAAAGCTGTGTGTCCACCCTGCAGCCTGTTGCTGCTCAACAGGAAACAGCAGCCTTGCATCACACAGTTTCTGCTGCCTCACAGCTTCCTGCCTCCTGAAGGGTGAATTAAGGCTGAACAAATCACGAGTGGAAAAAAAAATAAAGTCTGGACAGAGATCCTTCGCCCTCATTGCTGGGCTCAAAGCAGGGATTATCAGGTTACACACATCACCTCTACCTACATGAGATCCGAAGGTGAATTCTACCAGGCTCTGTTTCCACAATGATCAGCCCAAAAAATCATGTGAACTGAGGAAATAATCACATTTATAGCTTCTTCATTTATAGCTTATTCCTATTTTCATGACTCCCCCTTTTCTTCAGTGCATTTGAGGAACCTCAACAGCCACGGGAACAAAAACCTCTTTTGAGGGTTTATTGTCTACTATAAGGCAAGAAGCACAGATCAGCTTCAGCAGGTGGTCAACAACATAATGGGACCCTTCAGAGCACAACGTTTAGGTTGTCTTAGCCCAAAAAGGATCCTGGGACTTCTGGGTTCTGTACCAACTGACCTTAAAACAACCACCTTTCTGGTGCTGCAGAAAGCTGTGGGGTGGGTGGTGGGTGTACGAGAGAGAGATTTCTGAAAAGGTATTTTCTACCAGCATGTTTGAAACCACTGGAAAATTAGATCTTACACTGGGGCACAGGGGATCATTGCAAGAAGGTCATTTTCTGCAATTTTCACTGCCCTCATTGGGAGCTCTAAATGATTGGTTTCTTACTGCAACCAGTAGCTAACAGGAATTCAAGAAATTATTTTCAAAGGCAGTCTTATGCTTTTCCAGCACCTCTCATCCTCATACAACAGGCATCTAGTCAGTACCCATGCAGGCTGTAAAGTCACAGCCTCATGAGGAAAAATAGTATAAAATTAGAGGCCCATCACTCACAGATTTTCACACTTGCTTGTGACTTCCCATGATCAAACATCTAACCACCTAGCAACTGCTGGGTCAAAAACCTTCCTACGAGTTGGGTATTTTCTCATCCCTTCTGTGGTGGTTTTACCATGCTAGGCAGCTGAACACCACTACCGCTCTCTCACTCCCCCTCCTCAGATGAGGAGGGGAAGAAGTAAAGGAAAGTACAACTCACGAATTGAGATAAGGATAATTTAATTAAAGAGAAATATATATATATATATTATTAAGGAAATATTATTATTAATTAAACAATTCAACTAAAGGGAAAAAAGGGAAAGGGGAAGAGGGAGGGGGAAAGGGAATAACTAAACAAAACAAGGAAAGGCTATGTGGAAGTGCAGAGGAAAGAAATTACTCTCTACTTCCCACAAATGAGCGATGCTTGACCACGTCCTTGAAGCAGGGCCTCAACGCATGTAGCCGGTGTTCGGGAGGAGGACAGACGTTTTTGCAACGAGAGCCCACCCCTCCCCTCTTCTTCCTTTTTACACC
>NW_023305602.1:654898-666282 GCF_011077185.1 Oxyura jamaicensis
GAGAGCGGTTGTGGTGTTCAACTGCCTAGCACGGTAAAACCACCACAATAAGCCACAGCGTTTATGTTAGGCAGCTGTAGCAAGTAACTGGAACAGGGTCTTCCTTGCCTGTTTAGTAAGGGGAAAGCTTGGCTTGGTTCCCATGGGGAAACAGAAAGGCACCTGCAGCAATGCCTTCCCTGAATCTCCCTCTCATTCCACTCTGTGCCTTGGAGGAAGCAACCTCTTCAGGGCAGGAGCTACCTTTGCACGGGACTTGCCTAATCACCCTCTCCTAGCCACCACAGACCTGGGGATCCACCAGCTCTCGTATCACCCACTCACAAAACCTGCTCGTCCTTCTCACAGGGGCTGGGATACACTGCAGTGGCAGGGAGGTGAGTGCATGCCACTCCTCCCCTCAAATGGCTGGGTTTCTAACTCTCTGCCAATGTTTTTTGCTGACCTGCAGCAGAAGTGAGCCTGTGATCCAAGGAGAGCGCTTACCGCGATGAATGGGGTGAGGATGGGGAAAGACAAGGTCATTTGTAACCTGGGCTTTCTGAGGGACACCTTTGCCTCAGGATCAATGTTGCTGATGCCACCAATATCTCTGCCATCCTACCCTCCCCACGATAAAGACACACACCATCTTTCTTCCTTTTTGGTCTCCCTCCTGCTCATCCAGCCCAAGCTTTGACAAATGTAACCCTTCCCCATCAAACCAAACTCCTAATGGACTTTGGTTCTGGGGAAGGGCAAGCGGGAAGAGAAGTTGATTGTTTTAGAGAGTAAAATTATTCTCCTTCTCCAATCACAGCCCATTGTTTTTCACCTGGAAATCATACATCATACTGGATGGAAATATTATTTCTCAAAGAGAATAAGGTTAGGATAGGACTTCCTGGTAACTCTGAATCCCATCTTTGACAACCTCACCATCCATTTATCTACAGCTTGACCGTGAAAGATGTATTGGTGGCAGCTCACTTAATGATCTGATAACTAGTACTGCCAGTGCCCCAGTCCAATTTGCCATTAAACAGCAGAGACTTGGAGCCTTTCCACTATAAAGTCTAATTTCTGGAAGGAGAGGAGATGGGAATGGCTTTCTCTGTGTGTGATAAAAGCTTAATTCTCACCAGTAAAGATTAGAAAACTCAACATATCTGCACTCTTTCCTGATGTATATTTTAGAGGTATTTGATAGTATTTGATAATATTCAGAGTGCAAAGCCATGATATGCAGAAATGAAAGGCTAAGCCTAGCTAAGGTGTGTTATCTGCCATGAAAGCTAATCAGCTTTATCTATTTGTTTACATAGGAAATGTGAGCCCTAGAGTTACCCCACCATACAGGCTGTAGTTAGTAATTTCTCTAGACAGTCATGTAACAGACATAAATATAGCTTAGATCTTCAGATGGGATGGATCAGCTCTAATTGCAAATAAACTGGGTTTGGATATATGGTCTACAAGATGTCGGGCTGTCATTAAGGCCTGCTACTCTTCCCACACCCTTCCAAAAAACAAGCAAACAAAAAACAACAACCCAACATCATTATACTTCTAGCAAGTAAGTGCATTCATTCAGAAATTTTGAAGACCTCTAGATCTTTCAAGTCCAGCAACTGCAAATCTTTTGGGTGCTTCTTGCCAAATTTACTTAATGAAACACTGCAGTGCAGACCAGCTCATTTCAGCCCAGATCTCCATCAGTGCCAGACATAGCACCAATGCCAACAGTTCTCCATCACTGCTTTTGTCTGACCCTCTACAAATCACAGGACAGTGAATTTCCCCATTAGCTCTTTATTAAGTTCAATGACTTTTTAAGTTGAAATTTATCTTCCAAAAGTGTCCTCTACTCTTTGAAGAAACTAATAGATAAAAAATATACCACTTTTTTTTTTTTTAATATGCCATTTCTTTTTCAGCCAGTTATACTCACCACTTAAAAATTGCCCTTTTGTCTAATTTTAACTTCTGATCTTTCTTTCTTGCAATGTTTGCTTCCTTACACTGAAGTGTCCTTTATTACCTGGTGTTTAATTTATTCTGAGGGCTGGCCACATGGCCATGAGCTAACAAATCACTGCACTGTATTTTGAATCACCACTGGGTTGTGCAGGTGCCTTCAGCACAGCCCTTTTCTTCGTTGGCTGCTGGGCAATAACAGCATGGCCGGATGGCTGCTGTGTCTTACCAGGGTGGTGGTGACTTCTTTGGTGGCAACAGTATTGTTTGTGATCACATAATTGTGCTCAACTTCTTCTCCTCTGTCTCTGCTTTCCCTCCCACTCCTCAGTTGTTTATGCTTTTGGACATCTTGTTCCCCACTTTCTATCTAAGTTGTACCTCCCTGTCACTGCCTTTTCCTCCTCCTCTCCCTTACTACCTGACTTCTCTCTGTTCCCAAAACCTGTTTTCCTTGCAACAACACCTCCTCAGCTCCCACTGGTGGGGCTGGCAGTTCTGTTTCCTGGAGAAGGCAATGTTAATCATGCCAGAAAATCTTATTAGCTTGGACTTTGAAACTTGTTTTTAATGCCAGTGAGCTACATTTCAACATCAGGAGCCAGGGATTTAGGCTGCAAGACAGAGTCTTTAACTCTGGTGATGCACAGGAATGACATATTCATTCTATGATGGTTTTTATAATTTCTGTGTGTCTGGTAACAATTATAGTAAGTGATTTTAGTGAAAATCTATGTAAGTAATCACCTTTTGTCTTTTTGGAAAGTTACCAAGCATTACAAAAGGAGCGGTAAATCACATAAAACTTTGTGGCAGTATACAAGTCTCCTTTCAGGTCAGAGAAGGGACAAAATCCTAACACCAGGTGTCATAACCCTCTGGGAAATGAAACAGCCAAATTTCACAAAGCCTCTGTCACTGAAAGGTGTCTGGTCTGCTCAGGAGATCCAGGGATTCTCGTGTAGGGAGGTGCCTTCTGGAGTCAGTGAAGCAAATGGGATCTTTGCTAGGTGAGGCAATTTTCCCTTGAATTTTCCTTTGCAATTTTCCCTTGAATTAACAGAAGGCTCAGTTCTACTCCTCATCAGAATATACCAACCCAAGTTGGTCACCATTACCCTTTTACCTTACAGCCTCCTGCACTGCACAGGGATGTGAGGCAGAGAAGTGTCTCAGGCTCAGAATTTCCCATGACACTTCCCCCTTGAAGACACATTCTGTGTGCTTCTCCATTTCTCGTGAAAAGTGAATAGCTTAAGAGAAAAACTGAACTCCAAGAAAAATTGCATGTTTGGAAACAGACACTCCTTGTGTTTACAGTGCGGTAAACAAGCAACATCCATTTGACTTCTAAGAGGCTGTTCTATGTTAGCCCTAACATAACTACAGCCACACCTGAACAAATACTTACAGGAATCCAGGAGTGAGGGATGAAAGGAGACAGAAAATGTCTGCCTTCATCCTTCCTGTCCTCCAATCCTTGCTCACATGGCATCAGTGCAACCAAAAATTCATGAGAAATTTCAAGCAGTAAATAGGGAAGCAGAATAGGCACATCTAGGGTTAAAATAGTAGAAAATAATAGTAGACTGAAGAATAGTAGAAAATAATTTAGACTGAAGAGTATCAGCCAAGAACTTTGCTTCACACAATAACCACTGTCACAGTCAGCTCTGAGACCCCTTTACTTGCACTGATTTCCAACCCTTTCTCTTGCCTCCCATTATATGTACTTTTATTTGGGATTTTGCCTGTCCTGACTATGCTTTGCATCCAAGCACCAGACCACCAAGGCAGTTCACTACTTTCATGTTGCTTTCAGCTTGATATGGAGTTTAAAACACTGAAAATATCCCCAGAAGCTTTGTCCTAAGAGGGTCTCTATCCTACTTATAAAAATCTAAACAACTAAAGATGCTCAGAGATACTACCATCTTCTCCTCCTATGTTATTAAATGCTCAGCCATGATTGCATATCATTTCTTCTCTCACACTTTGACAAGTCAGACAAGAACTTCAGAAACGTCCACACATCACCTCCTGATCATTTCCCTTCCTGCACTGCTCACAGCCCACAGTCCGTCCTGCTGTAAGGGCTGTGTCTCTCCATACATTTGGCAGAGAAAATGCGCACACTGATCACAGTTCCTCTAGCCATCAACTGCGTCAGGAAGACACCTTCCTACTGGGCTATAGGGGAAGGGAAAATTGTCACATTGACAGTTCCTCTGGGCAGTTTGCAATTTTGTGTCTCTTTCTACAAGGAATTATTTGCTACAAACTTGTACCGTTATAGATGGTTTTCATAAAGACCCATCTCCAGCAGTTGATGGACTGCACAACATTAATATAATTAAACCAAAGGAGCAACAACCCTAGGAAAAAAAATCTCTGAAACGAAGAAGGAATAAGTTAAGAAAGATCAGAATAGCCATCAACACTGTCATGACTATGAAGGTCTTCAAAAGAGCCTGCATGGCCATACAGGATGCTGACAGACATCCATGAGGAAGGTCTGAAGTAGGGCCCTAATGGTGAAAGATTCTGTCATATTCTAGAAGCCGTCTGAGCAGTGAAAAGACAGGTGAGCTCAGCTGTGCTGGAAGTACCATCTGAGCTCTGACAGGTCATACCTAACTATTAGCACAGAGAATCCACAGGAATCTTCTCTCTCATTATTCAGCTTATGCTGAGAGAGATGAATCTCACCATGTTGCACTGGTCATGCCTGTGACAGCTGAGTGAGGCAGCTGGTTTAAGTTAGGACAGAGTTAATTTTCCTCCTAGTAGCTGGTAGGGTGCTATGTTTTGGATTAGGATGAGAAGAATGCTGATAACATGCTGATGTTATAATTGTTGCAGAGCAGTGCTTACACCAAGCCAAAGACTTTTCAGCTCCTCACTCTGTCCTGCCAGTGGGCAGGCTGGGGGTGCAGCAAGAGCTGGGAGGGGACAGACCCAGGACAGCTGACCCAAACTGGCCAAAGGGGCATTCCATACCATCTGACATCATGCTGAACAATATATAGGGGTGGTTAGCCAGGGTGGGGGGGGCGGCTGCTCGGGGTTGGGCTGGGCATCGGTCAGCGGGTGGTGAGCAATTGCATTGTGCATCACTTGTTTCGTACACATTATTATTATCATTACTATTATCATTATCATTATTATTATTATTTTCCTGTCTTAATAAACTGTTTTTATCTCAACTCACAGGCTTCACTTTCCCATTTCTCTCCCCCATCCCAGAGAGGGAGGGGGGAGGGTGAGCGAACGGCTGTGTGGTGTTTAGCTGCCAGCTTGGTTAAACCACAACAGGTCTATGTGCCCAGGAAGAGCAAAATGCCATTTCTCATACCATATTTCCACAGAAAAATGCCTCCCGCTGTGGCAGTTTCACAGGATTTTAATTTTCTCCTAGAGCAAAACAGATACTCCTGTTGGCCACCGACTCCGCTTTAGTCCCAGAAAGGGAAGAGGCCACGGGGGAGGAAAACTATTTCAGAATACATCTCGGGCTTCAGTTTAGAGATCTCAATTCTCTGCTGGATTTAGCCCACCAATAAATAAAGAAAAATCATGTGAAAGTCAGGTTTCTTTACCTTGGTGCTTCCAACAGAAACTTCTGATTCTCCATCTGCCCGTGATTCACAGAAGTGTGCAAAAACAATTTAAGACCCAGCATAGCTGACTACGGCACGACATTCAGCTAGCTGTGGAAAGTCACACCAGTGCTTCTACCTTAGGACAGATGATGAATGTCTGGTGGTATTTGGGAAGGTTTTGCAATCCAGAACATCTTTCCTTGATTTCATTTGTCAGAGAACAGGCCCTCAGTACTGCTAGCAATTATGGGAACGTCTGATACTCATACCTTTTATTTTTATCCTAGTAAAGAGAGGCTTAATATTAGGATATACATAAGGGAATAAAAGTGTAAGGTTTGTAGGTGGGTGGCATTATGAAAAACTACAAGCATAAGGTTCCAGGGTTGTTTGTAATGTTCTCTTCCACCATAAACAGGAAACTCGAAGGTGCAAGACAACACTGTCTATAAGTAACATATCTCACATATCAGCCTCAGGAAGAAAACTCATTTAACTCAGGGTAGAGATACCTTCTGGAGAGAGGAGAAGTCATCTGTGACTGTTAGCACTCATGGTCACCAGCACAACAGTGAGGCAACCCCTAAACGTACAGAGTGCTGCACGTGGACTGCCCGACTCCTGCAGAACCAGGACGTCAATCTCTAGATAATATCAGTTGTCTCTACTGACCTTGACATCAACCAAGGACATGTTAGGATCTTTTCACATATGATTACTTTTCTTTCTGCACTATGACCATATGGGATTACCTCCCATCCCCCCTCACAAACACATTTCTCAAGTCTTTGAGCTCTAGTGTTGGCTCTCATATAACCATCTCAGGGTGCTTTAAAGGCTTATTTGTCCCCCAGCAAGGTAAAAAGTTGCCAGTAAAGATTCTCAAAAAGCACAAGAAGGAGAGAAACCATAGGAATAAAGTTGTGTCCTTCATACATATGAAAATATCACTGCAAGAGGTCGAGGGCAGACCAGAGAGAGATTCAGAAACTGGAATGAGCTGGCTGGAAAAGATACATACTGAGTGATGGACAGACAGAGGGGGGCTAAGAAAAAGAGAGACCCAAAACACTGCTTTGGAAAGGACACAGGTTACAGGAAACCAAAAGAAAGAGGCTTTTTTTTTTTTTTTTTAAAAAAAAAAAAAAAATCAAAAAAAAAGGGTTTTTTTTTTTTTTTTTAAAAAAAAAAAAGCATTCTGAAATAAAGTGTTTTTTATTTCATCATTGAACCTCCCGTCCCCTACTATTCATCTAGTTAAGTCCAAACATACAAACATCACTTTCTAGTTTTAGCACACTTTTCAAGGCATACATTAACAAAGATGCACAAGAAAGAGCAAACCTATAAAACAGACGTGACATATGTGCAGCAATCAGCAGCTGACCACTGTGTGCAATTTGGTTTTCATCATGGCAAGAAACCGCAGTGATCTCAGAAAACTCTGAGTAAATGGATGATAAATTAACTCTCAAGTGGATAAACTTAAGGTAATGCAACTTAGGAAAAACCTACCAAAGCCATCAGTGATGGTTCACAATGCTGAACACAGAACTAGCAGTTACAGTTCAGTTAAGAAATCTTGGCTTCATCGTTGACAGGTCTGAAATCTTTGTCTCAATGTACAGTGGCAACTGTAAAAGCCCAGGAGATATTGGAGACTGCCATAAAGATTTGATACTGACTCAGGACATGTCATTTTGCCTCTCCCTAAAGGTGTGGTGCACCCAAATCTTGAGCTGTGTGTGCTTTCTGGGCTTCCGCATCTCAGGAGAGACATACTGGAACTAGGGAGGGTACAGCAAAAGGCAAACAACAAGACCAGGGTGGTGGGGCAGCTGCCTCTGAAGGGGAAATTGAAAGGCTGGGCCAATTCTGGAATCTGAGGCATGGTATCACTGAGGATTACAAAAGGTGAAAGCACTGGATGAGCTGAATAGGGAAACGTTCACCACATCATGCAATAAAAGGAGGAGGGAAACAATGAAAATAACGGTAGATTGTTTTAAAACAGATGAAAGAAAAAACTTATTTATGCACTAAGTAGTGGACCTTTGGAACTTGCTACCACAGGAGATTATATGGCAGGACAATATCAGCTGTTTTACAAAGGGACTAGACATTCACAGACAATCTATCTGTAAAACGGAGACCAAAAGGACTAGCACAGACAGTTCCCGTCACATCCATAATAAAAACAAGCTATGAATGCCATGGGAGTACAAAAGCAATAGCCCACAGAAATTGGCCCATCTTGCATGCCCTCCCTGAACAGCATCTCTTACTGATTCTGCTGGAGACTGAACACCGAGGCAGATGAACAGTTGGTCTGATTCAATGGACATTTCTTACTCTCTTACATCTGTGTGTTGCTTTCCAGGCATCATTTCCATTTTGAATCAAAAGCCACACAACAGTGGTTGATGAGGAGTAGCTCAAGAGCTATACTGAAAACCAGGGAACGCAAGGACAAACTCAGCACCACGTTAACGTAACTGCATGACCTAGTCTGGAGATGACTTGCATTTGGCCAGCTCAAAGTTGTGTGAGAACTAAGGTCTATCTGCAAAATATTTCAAAGGTATATCTCATTATAATCTGGTATCTCCAGGGACAAAGGTCTCCCGGTTAGCTCCTGGGACACTGAGTCAAACCTCCTGCTTTTGCAAACACCTCCAGGGCAAACATACAGGACAGGACAAAGTTTAAGGGAGTTATTTTTCTGTGGCTATGTGAGAAATGTGTGATCCATACTAGTTTCTGATTGAGGATATGTTTTGTGGAACATTAGCTCATTATTTATCTTCTGTTCCTTTTATAGCCCAGGTGGGCCAGTGGCATGAATCTCTTCAGGCTCTGCACTGGGTGAAAGTCAACCCTGGCATGATCACAGTGCAAGACATTCAGCAAAGAACAGAACTACCTATTCAGCACATTTGGCTGTATGTGGTATCTCTGCTTCCCTTTGATGTCCAGAAATGGGACAGATTCTCCCATCTACCACTGCTCATAGAAGGCTGGCCCAAGGTGGGCCTTCCCTCAGGTGGAGGCCTGTCCACATCTGCAGACTTGTAATCATGTGAGAACAAGAACTGCTTTGATCTTGTGCTATCCAAACTATAGGCGGGCTCTGCATTACCCTCTTTTTATTAAACATCTTTAGTATAAGCTCCTTTCAAGGGTTTAGAGACCACTGTGCTCCATTTGTGCCTTGCATCTGTCTCTCCAGAAGTACCAGCTTTTCACCTAGTTCATGCCCCATTGCTATACCTGAAGAGGAAGAAAACCCCAAAGCCCCTTACGATCCACATTCACAGCACTGGCAGTTCTGTAGGGAAATGTGCAAGTAAACCTCTGAGTTCCAGCATCTTTTCCCAAGCAGATAGTCAAAGAAAATTAAAAAAATCAGTTCAAAGGACAGAGTGTAAACAAAGGCACTAAATGCTGTGAATGAAACCAATAAATTAATTTCCTTCTAGACTTCTCTGCTCACTCCTATGAATAAAACACACATAGGATGGTGCATTTAGCAGCAAAGAACACAAAGACACCTGACTGCTCACATGATAGTCCCATACACAGGTTTTGAATAGTTTCTCGGAAGAGCCTGAAATGCAAAGAATCTGAAGGGAACTTGAAGGACTACTTTGCTACGTGCTTCTGCTCTGCAGATATTTAAGATTAGGTTACAGACCAGACTGTTATGTATGCCAGCTGAATATGCCACAATTGCCCCAAGAAGCCTGTTTCAACTACAGCACTGCACGTTGTCAAATCTATAGCCAGGATAAAGCCTGCTATCCACACTACAAAGCTCATCAATAGACAGTACAAATGCTTACACTAGAAGATATTTTTAAACTGGCCACGTTCAGATACATCCTCTCATATTCATTTCTCAGAACCTCAATAATGATCTGTGAGAACTCCTTTAAAACCCACCAGGCATAAAATCATTTGCAACAGAGTATGTCAGCAAAAAGTATTCTACAATAAATAGATAACTTCTGGGTCATATTTTTGATGAAAAATCTGAGAGATTGTTTCTGCATGCAATGATGATAGCATCAGAGCACAGGATGCCAGGCTACGGGAAGAATTAGGATTAATTCTTTAACGTTTAGGTTTTTTATTTTATTTTTTCATTTTATCTATGTTTTTTTTGTTATGATAGCATGAATCCAGAGTCATTCATTTATCTGAAGGCTTTTAGATTTATTCTAGTGAGTTCAAAAGGAAGAATTAAATTGACATCCAACAAATAGCCTTCCAAATATGTAAAGCAAGAGATATGAATCTGCAGATACTGTAATTGGCTAGACAGGGTAAGAGTTTTTCCTCCTTCCACTTACTCTTTTTCAAAATTCAAAGGAAAAAAAAGCAAGAAATAAATAATAATAAAAAACAAACAACAAAAAACACAGAAGACACCCAAGCGCTTACCAGTTTCTTTCATTTATCCTGAGCATTATTAAAGACAAGTCTTAGCTGTATTATTGTTCACTTTGATTTAAAAAATAAAATGAAAAATAAATAAAAAATAGATGTTGCAAGTATTAAATTTGTCCTCATATAGAAAGGAACAGAAGTCATAAACAAACCTGGTTTTGACCACTGTACAGAATGGTAAATTTTGAATAATTTGATTAGGGAAGATTTCAACTCTGAGTGCTTTAGAGTTGTGAGTGAAACAGTTGAGGTTTGGTTATGTGTTCAGAAAAGAGATTCTTTCTACTTGGTTTCAAATATTGCTTTTCTTACCAAAGGGTGAAATACAGGATGCATACAGGAGGTAGACCATACTAAGAGCCAGAGACAGGGTATCTCAAAGCCCTAGAATAGTCTTCATTTAAATTCTATTCGGGACTTCCTGACTTAGGTGTCTGTCTACATCCTCCTGCTTTTATTCTCTTTAGTTGTGCACTAACAACTTTAAGGCTCGTGCAAAATGTAAGATGATTGCTTTGAATATAAATACGCAGACTATTAAAAGCAGAATTTAGGCTTCTAGAGTCATAAATCATAAAAGGAATCATAAATTCTGTGTTTTAGTGGAGATTTAAATTCCTAAATGGGTTTTATAGGAGCCACATAAGACCTATTGACAATACCCCTTTATGATAAAAAGTAAATAAAAGTGACAAAGTCAGAATTCAAAATGCCACTGCTTAGCTCCCACTAGCCTGAAGAAGACCAAAAAAACGCCTAGAGGAAATCTCAGAGGGAAACAAATGATAACATTAAATTCAATGTGTAATATTCCTTTTTATGCTGTGGGGGGGGGGAAAAAAAGCACTCAGAATGAGCTGGTGCATTTGCATAACAAAGGAAATCAACAACAACGACAAATTGCCATCGTGTTCAAAGCTGATAATTACACAGATGACAACAAGAAAGAGCTTTTCTTCTCAGCTCTCTAGGGAATGAGCCTTGTCAAGATGAGGAAAACAGGTGGAAAGTGACCCCGCTTGCTTTCATGAAAATTAGCAAGCTCAGAAAATGTCTTTGGTGCAAGGGGGTGGCCAGTGAATGGTGTGAATGCTAATGAACTGTGGTGGTTTTACTGTGCTAGGCAGCTGAACACCACAACCGCTCTCTCACTCCCCCTCCTCAGATGAGGAGGGGAAGAAGTAAAGGAAAGAACAACTCCCGGGTTGAGATAAGGATAATTTAATTAAAGAGGAAAAAAAATATTAAGGAAATATTATTATTAATTAAACAATTCAACTAAAGGAAAAAAAAGGGAAAGGGGAAGAGGGAAGGGGGAAAGGGAATAACCAAACAAAACAAGTAAAGGCTATGTGGAAGTGCAGAGGAAAGAAATTA
>NW_023305602.1:676282-700072 GCF_011077185.1 Oxyura jamaicensis
CAGCTACTAGGAGGAAAAATAACTGTCCTAACTGAAACCAGGACAGCTGGACATTTTGTCCAGTAGGATCCTATGGGAAACTGTGTCAAAAGCTTTGCTGAAGACCAAAAAGATCACATCAGCTGGTTTCCCTTGGTTGACTAGATGAGTGATCTTATCATAAAAGGAAATCAAATTTGTTAGGCAGGACGTGAGACTGACAGGCCTATAATTGCTAGGGTCTTCTTTCTTAGCCTTCTTGAAAATTGGCACAACATTTGCCAGCTTCCAGTATACTGGGACCTCTCCAGATTCCCAAGATCGTTGAAAAATAATTGAGAGAGGTCCCGTGATGACATCAGCCAGCTCTTTAAGCACCTTGGGATGAATCCCATCCAGACCCATGGGCTTATATGGATCCAGGTGGAGCAGCAAATCCTGCACACGTTCAGGGTCGGTTGAGAGTTTATCATTCCCACCGTCATGGTTCTCCAGCTAAGGGCACCCTGGGTCCCGAAGCCCATCATCAGTGTTGAAGATGGAGGCAAAGAAGGCATTAAACGTCTCTGCTTTGCCTATGTCCTTGTCTGTGAGGTGACCTTCCCCATCAAGTAGCGGACCTATGTTTTCTTTGGTCCTCCTTTTTCTGTTCACATATCTAAAAAAAAAACTTTTTATTGTCTCCCACAGACTTGGCCAGCTTCAGCTCTAGTTGGACTTTGGCCACACAAATTTTCTCTCTACAGGCATGAACAGCATCCCTGTATTCCTTCCTCGTACATTTTCTGCTTGACTTCCAATATTTTGGAATTGCTCGATGCTGTGTTTTTAGGAGGCAGTGCTTAAAGACTGACCAGCACTGATGGACGCCAATGCCTTCAAAAGCAGTTTCTCAGGGGATCTTTCAAGTAGTACCTCCGAGTAGGTAGCTAATAAGCATCTCTGTTTAACTCTAAGCATTATTTTCTCTCATCTCATTGTCTTGTCTGCTCCCACTAATACACTAGGTTGGTTATATATCATGCTCATTTTAGTGACATCATAACCATTCCATTGGTCATTATCGTGTTACTTAAACAGATTTACAGGCTGCGCATCTGAATAAAGAAAAGGACAAAAGGGGGATGTTCAAGGAGCCATAAGAAAAGATATTCAAGAAGCATGGTTTCCTGCTTAAGACAACCCTAAGAGGCCCTGCAAGTGGCTCTCTCTCTAAATCAAGTCAGTAAGTCTGTCTTGTAGATAAGACACAGGACACGGAGTTGGGAGAACCTCAGTATTGTTTTTGTTCCTTGAGTTTTTGGCTATCTGACCTTGGGGAATTGTTTAGCTTATCACTATCACTGTTTCTGCATCTCCAGCTTGCATGTGAGTGAGCACCTTCTGCACTTTGAAGGTGAGATGGATGTGCACAAGTTAAGCGTATTCATTCCTTTGATTCTCTTTGTATGGCAGCAGTGGAGAATGTGGTTCGACAGCTGGCCCTGACAGACCCTGATCATGGGTCAGATTTGGTCCTCTGAATGTCAGTATTTCATCTGAAGATGAGGATGGAGTTAGATAGAAGGATATTTTTAATTCATTAAATATCCTCTGCTGCCTCAGCAAGCAGCTCATCAAGAGTCATTAACAGCATGAAATTTTTAAATGTGTGTTTACAAACGGTGCTAAAAAGAGGATGCCTGGAAGAGCCTTCCAGCACTTTCAGGTGAATTTCAATGGCCCCATCAGCTATGGATAAAATGCAGAAGGTTGAAGAGGTCAAGTCTGAAGCTACCAGACCTCTTTTTAACTCTTCCTGCCCTGCTGATGCTGGCTAACTTCCCTTTGCCTTTCCACCACTCCCCCAAAAGCCTCTTTGCTGTTCCTTTTTACATGCCGAGAGCCACAACTTCAGCCTTCCCTGGCTGTTGTGCCGCTGCCATCTAAAACCTGATATGAGTGTGAAAATCAGAGTTCAAATAAGGATCAAAATCCTACGTCTCTGTTTCTACAACTGCCTCACACTTATTTCTGGAGGAGCAGTCAGAATGAGGTAGTCCTGTTTGCTATTTTGCAAATCTGGTGAAAAGTGTGAATTAGAGCTGTGTTAAGGCAGCATAATTTACCAGATAGAAAAAAAAAAAGAAATAAGAAAATAAACTTTTTAATGGGTTTCTGAACTTTCTGGTTCACTGATGCACTGATGAGTTTTCCCCTTTTTCTTTTGCTGCTAAACTTCCTCATGCAGCCAAAATACAAGTAGTCCCTTGGCACTGTTTTATATTATTTTTAGCGATGTACAGGCAGCAACAGTTTTAGGCCCTCAAAACCTAATATTTTATCTTTAAAGACGAAAGAAATCAAGAGAGAAAGTGATCTTCCCAAGAAGATTAGAGCAGGAGGAGGTAACTGACAAAAGTACGGACTGGTGGATTCAGCGCTGTACCCTAATTAGACAGGAGCTTGGCATGTGCAGTGTGATATTAGGGGAGCTCTGTCCTGGTAAAGCTCCCCTCTGAAGAGAGGAGGGACTAAATTCAGCAACTCTTAAAACCATCATGGTCTAAAATCTGTCCAGCTCTGTGAGTAACCTCAAATTTAAATGATCCTGACTTCCAACTATATTTGCACAACTCCTAAAATAACATGTTCCAAGATACAAAACAGCTGATTGTCAGGGTGAGGGACTGGAATAGGATTCAGGACACTTGGGTCTTATGCCCCAAATTGACTTGGGTCAATTCTGCCCCAAATTTTCAAAGTGACACTGGGCAAGGCAAATCATCTCACCCACGTTTTTTGAAAGGACGTATTCTTTTGTTTGGCTTGTTTCTTCAGGCAAAAGCAACTTTAGGAATGGGTTGGGGTTGTGTTCCCCTGACATGTGAGTCCCTGATCTTAGGCTCTTCTAAAGCATAAATACCCAGAAGTAATTCAGTACTGGCATATCTTCATCAGACCACTGGGAACAGATTCATCAGTACGGATTTAGTCATCTACAGTATTGGTATTTACATTTGAGATAGTCATTTAAGTCACCTTCACAGACCACAATGAGAAATAGTAAATTCTAGAGCATGATCTATTTAATTCAAATGTACATGTCAAGAGAATCACTCTCTGGAATTGCCTATTTCTCTCCACTATGTATGGAGCTTAGGCAATTAGGTCAGATGTGTATTCATTACGCACATTTATCAATGAATCACAAGTTATGACCCCTCGTGGAAGACACTTCTGGAAGCATCCAGAGTTTTGGTCACATTTCCACGCTTGACTGGTGGCTAGTTCTCAACTGGGGGATCCCTACTGACCTCTGTCAGTCCACTGAAAGCCCACTTTTTGCCATGACCTGATAGAGCTGAGAGGGTTAGAATAGGAATAAGATTTCTGGATCCTTTTACGCGACTTTTAATTTTGTTTGCAGGATAAAAGGAAAGTAACCCACCTCTCCCAGACATGAGTAATTCTGTCTGCAAGGGAAGCAATGCGCTCTGACTTCTCGTGAATTCTTGTTTCAAGTGTGAACGACGATGCAAATTCTCCACTGCCTACTGAGGGGTCCCTTTCACAAAGTGGGGTAGTAAAAGAAACACTATTTCCTCTACTTGGGTGCCTAGCTTCACAAAGCTACTCAGAACTTCACTTTTCATTGAACCTGTCCAACAAGTTCAAGGGTTACAGTATGGCACAAGGCAGAAAGGAAAACTAACAGGCACCAAGAGAACTATTTCTTAAGAAGATGGACTGGAGGGAAAAAAAAAGAAATAAAAAAGAACAGAAAGAAAATCAACAACCCAGCCTGGAAACCACCCTGCTGCCACAAAGGAAGCCATTCATTTACATTCACAAGGAACCCAACAGCATCTGGAGGCGTCTGGGAGCTGCCATTGCACAGATGATGTCAGGCCTGCAGAAGATTTTTCAATTAATCTCTCTTGACCCTATGCCTTGAAACCTCATTCCTATTTTTAACAACCCCATTCTATTGGATGACCCTGGGACTCACTGGCCAATAATGCCCATTTAAGTAACTGTAGGGGTGTCAGTACGTATGCAATGAGAATTTGCAAGGGGCTCATTATGTAGACAGTTACCACAAAGAAGGACAAAGTCTCTCATTCTTGCCCATAACCTGGTAGCTGGGGACCTTAAACAGAGACTTTCACATGCTACAAACAAACAAAATGCTTTAAAAAAAGCCGTTCTGCACGTAGATGGGTATAGAACTTGGAGAAAAAAAGGAAGTGCATATGAACATGTATCAAACTTAACAACAGCATCAAGAAAATCACTGAAAACTTTAGGTTTCAACCACCTACCCTTTTAGCAAAAATCTCTGGACTGGAGAGATAGGACGAGAACAGAGAGTGTTAAGCTTAAAGAAGAATGAATGACAAATTGGGTTGGATGCAATGATACCCATAATGAGTGAAAGGGGAATTTTCTTCTTAAAACCACTACTATCGAGGCTCTTGTAGCTAAGAGCTGACTGTAGTGGGTTTACGTGGCAAGATTTTGGTAGCAGGGGGCCATAGGGGTGGCTTCTGTGAGAAGAATCTAGCAGCTGCCCCATGTTAGGTAAGGGCCCTGTTGCTGGTCAAAGCTGGGCCAATAAGGGATGTTGTTTGCACCTCTGTGAGAGCATATTTAAGAAAGTGGAAAAAAAAAAAAAAAAAAAAAAAAAAAATTGCGCCCCCCCAGCAGCTGAGTGAGTGAGAGGAGTGAGAAACAGCCTTGAAGGCGTCAAGGTCAGTGAAGAAGGAGGGGGAGAGGTGCTCCAGGCGCCAGAGCAGAAGTCCCCTGCGGCCTGAGGTGAGGACGATGGTGAAGCAGGCTGCCCCCATGCAGCCCATGGAGTACCACAGTGGAGCAGGGTTCCACACTGCAGCCTGTGGAGGAGACCACAGTGGAGCAGGTGGACCTGCACTGACGGAGGTTGTGGCCTGTGGAGGACCCCTACCAGAGCATATTCCAGGCCGGACCTGTAGCCCGTGGAGAGGAGACCATGCAGGAGCAGGTGACCTGGCAGGAGCTGCTGCCCGTGGGGGACCCAGGTTGGAGCAGTGTGCTCCTGAGGGATGGACCCCGTGATACAGACCCATCTGGAGCAGTTCTTGAAGAGCTGCTGCCTGTGGGAAACCCATGCCGGATCCGTTCAGCAAAGACTGCATCCCATGGGAGGTACCCCACACGAGCAGGGGACAAGAGTGACAGAGAAGGAGTGGCGGAGACAAAGTGCTACAGACTGACTGCAACCCCCATTGCCCCCTTCCTCTGTGCCTCTCGGGGGGAGGAGGTGGAAGAGGGTGGATGGGCGGAAGGCGTTTTTGGTTTCTTTCCTTTGTTTCTCACTTCTCTAGCTTGTTAGTAATAGGCAATAAATCTTACTATCTCCCTACTCTGAGTCTGTTTTGCCCATCATGATAATTGTTGAGCGATCTCCCTGTCCTTATCTCAACCCTTGAGCCCTTTGCATCGTATTTTCTCCCCCCTTTCCCTTTGAGGAGGGGGAGTGAGATAGTGGCCCTGGTGGAATTCGGCTGCCCACCTGAGTAAAATCACCACACTGACGAACAAGTAAGAGAGTTTACAGGAGTTGCATGGGTGATGTTAGATTAATGCTATTAATCAGAATGTGAAAACTGTCATCCCAGGTCAGCTGAGAAGTCTCTTAACAGAATAATCTGTTTCTGACAGTGACCTGTGACAGATGTTTAGGGAAAGTTTATAAAAACAGTGGCAATTACAGAGTGACCTTTCCCCTGGTTGTACTCTCATGCCTGCAATCAGTAATTTAGAAACTTCCCAGGTTTTTGTTTCTGAACCTTTTGGAAGGTTTGCATGTAAAAAGTCACAAAACCCATCAGGAGAGTCTGATGCTTCAGGCATTAGTGAGCTGTAATTTTGAACAGTGTTCTCTGTCATAAAAATGAAAGAAAAGTGGACAGCTTGAAAACACCACTCCAAACAGCCCTAGATCCCTGAATAAAACCAGCTTTGGCATACAGCAGAGCGTTCCCTGTTTCTCTGGGTATCTTCTGGAAAGCCATTCAAGCTCCTTGCCCATCAGTTCAAACCAAAATGCCCGAACCTAGCAGATTACATGCTGAAGACCTGGATACAGTACTGGACAAGGGAGGTTTCAAGGCTCTGGATGTTCGTAAATTATGATAAACCTGTTCATCCAGCATCTCTTGCAAAAACTCTTGCCCACCTAATTGTCCTTGTACCACTCTCCCTGGGTCACCGACTAGCAAGGCAGCCAATGCACTCTACCCTAGCAGCATTATACAAAACTGATCCTAAGCAGTGATGAAAGGAAAGCAGAAGGGCAAAGCGCCAGCTGAACAAAGAAGATAAGGCCCACAGAAATCCATCAAATTTTAAAATGCATCGGATGCACTAACATCTCAGAGGAGACTCAGATAAGGACACAAGTAATTCTTCTTATATATTCCTTTGAGGCTGAACTTTGACACACAGCCTTGCCAGTTCTCCAACAGGTCTGCTCACCTCTTTGTTCATTTGTCTGCCAGTCACACAAATCTGTCTTGCCTCTGTTTGCTCTTATCACTGGAGTTTCATCCAGGACAGACCTTTTGTGTGTGCTACCAAAACAACCTTGCCACTGCTACGTTCAGGCCTTGGCTCTATAGTCTGCATTTCGTGACATCAGGAAAAGCTTTCCTTTCTTCTTGTCTATGCCCATTAGCTTCTATTATATCATTTTTTCTTTCCTTTCCTTCTAACTTCTAATTCCCCTTTCTTTTTAATTCACTGGCTCTGTACTGCTGTTACTTAACTCTCAGAAAGCATTCTGGGACATGCTTGATTAAAAAAGATAAAGGAGATTAAATTCAAGCAGTTCTGTATTTTTATCTTGGTTCTTCCATTTTCCTCCATCAGTATAGTATCTGTAATATTGGAACTATTTATATATTTAGTATTTTAACATTAGCTTTGTTTCAGGCCAAATTTTCTAAGTTCATTACTTCAAACCTGAGAGAGAAAAAATTTAAGGTGGATCTAAAACAAGATTTTATTTTCTTCTGTTCAAACATATTTTAATAAGATTATTATTTATATAACAGGGTCTTGTGTTTTGTGAAAATTTAGAATAAATTCATGAAAAAAATTACCAGATTTCTTTGTTGTTTTGTGTCATGCCTATAGCATTTTGGGTTCTGCATCTTTTTCTTTTCAAGCAGAGTTTGAAATACTAATGGAATCAGGTGATTTACAAAGATGGAAATTTCAGGAAAAAAATACTATGAGTCTCCAGTAATTACTTGTTTAACCCTCAGATAATCCTTAAATGAAAAACAAAATGTAACGGATTTTATTTGCATTTCATCCTGTAATATGGAAAGTGTTTTTTTTTTCTACCTTAAAAAAATAAATAAATTTCTGCAGCTCTTGAAACACAACCTTAAGAAAAAAAATCTGCCTTCCATCTGGAGTTTTGACTTCATGTTCTTTCCTTCAAGTCATATGCCTGACTTATTTTCATGCTTCCAATTATCATTCTTATTATCATGCTTCCAATAAGCATGAATCTGACAGTCAGCCTAATATGCTGGAATCAAAAGCTATTATTGACTTTGCCATATTGATCAATGGTGTCCCAAGCCCCGTAATAGATTACAGTGCTTCCCTCCAAATGCGTCTGCTCATCTGCTCCCTCCCTGCATTAAATGAATGTTCCTCTGTCAGGAAGCATTAAAATGACCTGTTTCATAGCCACCTCCTTCAGGCCTTGGCCTCCCATGGATAGCATGCAACACGCTTCTCAAAGCCACGGAAATGTGGAAAGCAGCAGGTCACTACTTCTCTTCAGAGGTGGATCTCATGTGGTTCTTTGCCAAGCAGGTTTTACCCTCCATGGCATGGGGGTTGGAAACAGATCAGCTTTAAGGTCCCTTCCAAGCAACCCATTCTGTGATTCCACCCAATCTAGCAACATGACCATGGCACACATGAATCATAGAATCACAGAATCATTAAGGTTGGAAAAGACCTTCAAGATCATCTGGTCCAACCATCCCCCTACTACCAATGTCACCCACTAAACCCTGTCCCTAAGCACCACGTCCAACCTTTCCGTAAACACCCCCAGGGATGGTGACTCCACCACCTCCCTGGGCAACCCCTTCCAATGCCTGATTATTCTTTCTGAGAAGAAATGTCTCCTAATTTCCAACCTAAACCTCCATTGGAGCTAATTGAGGCCATTCCCTCTTGTCCTATCACTAGTTATCTGCCAGAAGAGGTCGACCCCCAGCTCCTCACAATCTCCTTTCAGGTCGCTGTAGATAACAACTAGTCCTACATGAACACCAGTGTGAAGTGTGTTCATTTGATTTGTGTCAGTATGGAACAATGCTAGGGCCACATGATGAAATATAACCTTCTATTTAAGAAAAACAGAGTGATTAGTGTACATAGTTCTTGTATCATGCAAAGGAAGGGTCCAGCAATTTGTGTAAATAGAGGGTTTGAAGGGCAAACATTGAGACTCTAGTCTGGGAGACAAGAGGCTTCAGAACAAGAGACCCCCAGAGAGACCACCAGAGACTGATACGCATGTGTCCAGAGAGGGTTCGGATTCTGGGAATTAATTATAATAACCCTGCCTTTTCTAGGAATAGTGATGAATATGTATTAGTCTAGGAGCATAAAAATCAGCCACCTGATATAACAGGTGTGCGTCTTGGTGGAGCAGAGACTCCCGGCGCACCCAGCGCTGTTTGCTTGCCTCTATTCGCTTAATAAATTACAAACTTTGATTAGAATCCTATTTGGGACTCAGTCATTTATCACACCAGTGTGGATGTGCTCCTGCTTCCCCACTCCCCTGTGTGTGCTATATCCTCCCCATATAGACTGGGAATGCAGCCATGGGGAGGCTAATTGACTTGTCACGTGCTTGTCGTGAGGAAGCTCAGGAATAAGAGGGAGTTTGAAGCCACTTCCTTCATGTCAACAGCGGGTGTATGAAATGTTGACTATCTCCTCTCTCTCCTTATGTTCCTCAACCCGACCTTCTCCCGGCGCTGAATTCCAGGATGGTTTCTGGGAGAAAAAAGATCTCTTCATCTGCTTGAAAAGTGCGGCAGGCTGGCTTTTCCACAGCATCAAAACCGAGCACACATCCAACCCGGTGAGGACTGTCTTATGCCTAGAGGTGACTTACACTCCAGCAGACTCCTTAGCCATGGTCCTTTCTGAGCTCCCTGGAGGTGTGAGCCCCATGAGCCCTGGGAACCCCTCAGACGCCCTCCAACAAGCAATAGCAGCAGCCATCTGGAAGTCAGCCCCCTTTGCTTTGCACTGCTCTGGGCTGGGATTTAGGCCAACCAACAGGTCAGCTAAGTTCCTGGTAGAAGCAACCTTTCGTGAGGGTACAAGTATTTGGAAAATGGGAACAGAAAATTCTGCTATTCCTACAGCTGTCTTTCTCTCAAAGCCAAAGTTTTTTTGTTCGTTTGTTTGTTTTGTTTGTTTGTTTGTTTGTTTTAAAAAAGGAAAATACAACCAACAACAACTGATGTTTTGTTGAAATACCCAATTCAGAAATGCTTAAATGCAGAAATGTCTAAGGGAAATTTCTACTTTTCTGCTAAACAAAAAGATGTAATCTGTACTGAACAGCCAGTTGCAAGAAGTGTTTCAATATTATCTTTTCACAGGAAAAAGTTATATGCAGTGTTCAAGAAAAATGGAATGAACACATAAATGCTGTTTTCAGTGAAACCCTGTATTTTTCACAGATTGTTTTTCTACATTGTAATATTTCCACTGGATTTAATCACAAGAGAAGCAAAAGATTAAAGAAAGGCATGGAGGACGAGTGATCTGCTCAAGACTGGTGACAGTTTGTGAGGCGACCCAAACAAGTCAGGAGCAAGGTGTGTGCAGAAGCAAGCTAACATTGCTCTCCCATGTGGGAGAGTAAGCCCACAGTCAACATTTCCAGATCTATTAATCAACCACCCTTCGTTCAGACATGGAGAAAAAAAAACTGTGCTGTGAAGCAAACAACGGACACAGGTACTGAAATGAAAAGGATGCAGAGAACACGAGAGTTTTAGAGCAGGTGGCATCAAACCCTTCCTGAGCAAGTCAAGGGCTCGGCGTCCCCAAAGCAACTTGGCACAGAACTCCCCAAAGCGATCTCTTGCATGCTCTTCTGTAGTATGTAAATTTATTGAAATACAGTCCCCTTTGCCTACTGGGAGATGAGCACGCTGTGATCTGTCCTCTCAACCCACACTGACACAGGCAGCTGATATTGTGGTTTTGAAGATTTCCCTTTTGTTTTTGCTTCCAGGTCGTGGAAAGGAGGAGGGGGTGATGCACCCTCAAGTGTGTGTAGGCAGGCCAAGAGAATCTGTGCCACTGAACACCCAGATAGCAGGAAAAAGTCACCTTTTACTAACTGGATCTGAGGCAGATTTTTGTAGCGTGTGGGTGTGAGGGAGGGCAGGGGCTGTGAGGAGGATGCAGGAAAGCGGAGCATGTAAATGCACATATGTTTGCCCCAGAAAGAGGGAGAGAAGGGCCCACAGTGGATAAACAGGCTTCTATCTGCATGTATCAAGTGACAGAGCAGCTCAGGGAAGAGCTGAATTACGGAGCCAGCCTGCAGGAGCAGAAATCTAAGCACCTGATAAGCCTCTCCCTTGTCCTTCTCTGTGCAGAGGCACAAGGGAGGTTTCCAGCTTCCTGCTGCCCTTGCGAGGTACATTACAGGACAGGATCTTTTCCCCCAAATCCTCTTAAACAGGCTTTGACAGCAGTGACAAACTGTCTGTCTTGAGCTGTACTTCCCCTACATCACTTGATGTGACACAGTTCTCAAACAAGTCAAGGGCACCATTCTGAGACCTCATGAACCTGACCGTGAGGTTGCACCTCCACACGTACCTCTTGGTAACCTGAATTCCTTTAGGAGGAAATGACCCTGCAGAAATAACTCAGGACTACTTTTCTGGGTTCCCATATATCTATGCTAAGAAACTAAATCAAGCCTCACACGTAAATTTCCTACCTTCTCCCCAAAACCCAGTGGGTTGAGTTCCACTTGCCTGAACCAGCCTCTGGGTTGTGCTATCCCCCAGGCTCTCCTGGGGGGCAGCGCCCTGCTCTAATAGGGTCACCAACTCAAGCCTGGGCCCTTAATTTGTCAGCACACAGGGATCCTTGAGAAGGTCTCAACTCCTCCATCTCCAGGGCCTGATTCACCCTTGAAGTTTCCATTCACCTGACCTACCTGAGAAGCTGGATGGTTTGGGGCTCTTGGCACATCAACACAGCGAGAGGGGCAAAAAAAGCTGGCTGGAGCTGGTGAATCCCACTTCATCTGGGAGCGTATGGGAGACACACAAACTAGCAGTTCTCTCAAGGTGCAACTAAATACAATAAATTACCCCACATGAAGCCTATGTGAACTCAATGCCTGAATTAGTACTGATGTTCAGCCAAGAGGTAACTAAAGACCCATGTAAATCTGTCTGAAATAGGAGGGGTAATGAAATGCAGCTTAAGGCCATGACCATCTCACTTTCAGGGGGTTGTTAAAGATTTGAAATTAAGTCAGATCTGTTAAAAGTATTTCCAGTGGGATCTGACCAGACTGAAGAGCTGTAAGCTTTTTGGTGACTGAAAAGAGAAGGGACAGAGGGATCATTTGAACCTCAGTTGGAATAAAGATGCAAAACCACACAAGAAAATCTGATAAAGAATGATCTTAAGAGCCCTGCACAGAGAATATGTTGTGATCTTACATTTTTAATGTCTGCAAGCCCACAGGTCCCAGGTTTCAAGCCAGACTGGATCATTTTGATGATTATTTTGACCCTCTGAGAGCAAAATTTGCAAGTAATCACCAGGCTGAATACAAGTCCTTTATATCCCTCACTCAGCAGAACAGGAGTCACTAAATGCCTCTGTAAATACAGGTATTTTTCCCACCATTTTTCTTCTGATTACCATTCAGGAAAAGAGGGGGCTCCTTATTCTTAATTAGCCCCAACCACCAAAGAGGTGCTCTGCACCATCCTAACAGGGAGATGTGTAAAGCCACCTCACCTGCTGCCACGTGTGGCACTGGGAAATTCGCCAGGGCCACCTCTACAACAAATATCAAGGCAAATCTTTTTGCAGTGCCTTCAGGAGTAACCGAATGCAAGTAGAAATGGGGAAAAATAATCCCCTCACATTTCCCTCTGCGAAGGCAGCAGATGCTTTAAAATTCACCAGGCGAGGCCTGCTGTGTAGCAGACAGTGGGGCGGAGAGAGTGGCTGCTCGGTGTGGCTTCCTCTGCTCCCCAGGTCTGCTCCCAGGGCTTGCATCTGCATGTGCAATTTGGGCATTTCCATATATGGGGACAACTGTTATGCAGATCTTTGGTGCAGGGACCTGGTTTGTTCCCTGACCCTGCCCGGCTCACCCCCCGGAGAGGGAATGAGGCCCGTGCTTGCTGAACGAGGCGTAGGCGGAGCCAGCAGCGCCCCCTCCCCCAGCCGCCCAAAAGCTGCCCCTAGGGAGCGCGAGCGACCAGGACGGGCAAACAGGGCGGGGCGCGTCAGAAGGGCGTGGCGAGGCAGTTAGCGCGGCAATTCGCGCAGGCAGGGCGGAGCGCTCTCCCCCACCCACACGTAACACCTCCTCAAGCCGTTAGCGAGGCGATAATGTTCTCCACCAGGCACGGTGCGCTCTCCAGGAAGTCGGTACGCACCAAGACCGACTACCCGTTAAAAAGTGCAGCGGTTGAGGTCACCGGATGCAGGGAGTGTCTGAGCCTGTTGCTGCCATCGGCGGGAGGCAGAGAAACTGTGTGTGAGGTGTGAGCAGGTGGATGACCTGGTCTGCATGGTGGCGGAGCTCAAGGAGGAGGTGGAGAGGTTGAGGGATATCAGGGAGTGTGAGCGGGAGATAGACTGGTGGAGCAACTCCCTGCAGGGCCTCAAGGAGAGGAACCGGGGTGAGACACCCCAAATGGGGGTGGACTCCCTGCCCTGTGGCCGTCAGGCAGAGGGAGGGGATCTGGGAGTTGAGGAGGAATGGAAAAAGGTCCCTGCTTGACATCGCAGGCAATGCCCTCCCCTTCTGGCCCCACCTTCCCAGGTGCCCTTACGCAACAGGTTTGAGGCCCTGGAGATTGAGAGACCGGTGGGTGAGGAAGAGGTAGCAAGTGTACCCAGGAGGATGACTAGGGCGAGGAGGTCGACTCCACGCCTCAGGACTGCCTCCACCAAGAAGGACAGAAGGGTGATTGTTGTGGGAGACTCTCTCCTCAGGGGAACAGAGGGCCCTATTTGTCGGCCTGACCCTACCTGTAGGGAAGTCTGCTGCCTCCCTGGGGCCAGGGTCAGGGACGTTGCCAGGAAGCTTCCCAACCTGGTTCGCCCCTCTGATTATTATCCTCTTTTGATAGTCCAGGCAGGTAGTGATGACATTGAAGAGAGAAGCCTGAGGGCTATTAAACGAGACTTTAGGGGACTGGGACGGTTAGTGGATGGAGCGGGAGTGCAGGTGGTGTTTACGTCCATCCCTACGGTGGCAGGGAGGGGTACAGAGAGGACACGAAAAGCCCACCTGTTAAACACGTGGCTCAGGGGCTGGTGCCAAGACAGAAATCTTGGGTTTTTTGACCATGGGGCACTTTACTCGACACCCGGCCTGATGGCCGCAGACGGGTCCCTATCTTTTAGGGGAAAACGGATCCTGGGCCAGGAGCTGGCAGGGCTCATTGAGAGGGCTTTAAACTAGGTAAGAAGGGGGATGGGGCTGAAGCAAGGTTTGCTGGAGCTGTGCCAGGGGGAACAATAGCAAGGCCAGGGGATAAGGCAATGGCCCAGCTGAAGTGCATCTACACCAATGCACGCAGCATGGGTAACAAACAGGAGGAGCTGGAAGCCATCATGCAGCAGGCAGGCTATGACTTGGTTGCCATCACGGAGGTGGAGTTCTACAGGCAGCTGACAGAAGTTGCGAAATCGTCAGCGCTGGTTCTTGTGGGGGACTTCAACTTCCCTGAGATATCCTGGAAGCACAACACAGCCCAGAGAAAGCAGTCTAGGAGGTTTCTGGAGAGCGTGGAAGATAGCTTCCTGACACAGCTGGTTAGTGAGCCTACCAGGGGTGGCGCCCCGCTAGACCTTCTCTTCACAAACAGAGAAGGACTGGTGGAGGATGTGATTGTCGGGAGCTGTCTTGGGCAGAGTGACCATGAAATGGTGGAGTTCTCTATTCTTGGCAAGGCCAGGAAGGGGACCAGTAAAACCACTGTATTGGACTTTCGGAGGGCTGACTGTGCTGCTGAGGACACTGGTTGGTAGAGCCCCTTGGGAGGTGGTTCTGAAGGGCAGAGGAGTCCAGGAAGGCTGGGCGCTCTTCAAGAGGGAAATCTTAATGGCGCAGGAACGGTCTGTCCCCACGTGCCCAAAGACGAGCTGGCGGGGAAGAAGACCAGCCTGGCTGAACAGAGAATTGTGGCTCGAGCTTAGAAGAAAAAAGAGGGTTTATAATCTTTGGAAAATTGGGCAGGCCACTAGGGAGGACTATAAGGATATCGCGAGGCTGTGCAGGGACAAAATTAGAAAAGCCAAAGCTCATCTGGAGCTCAATCTGGCTACTGCCGTTAAAGATAACAAAAAATGTTTTTATAAATACATCAACACGAAAAGGAGGACTAAGGAGAATCTCCATCCTTTACTGGATGCAGGGGGAAACTTAATTACAAGAGATGAGGAAAAGGTGGAGGTGCTTAATGCCTTCTTTGCCTCAGTCTTTAGCGGCAATACCGGTTGTTCTCTGGATACCCAGTACCCTGAACTGGTGGAAGGGGATGGGGAGAGAGATGTGGCCCTCACTATCCATGAAGAAATGGTTGGTGACCTGGTACGGCACTTGGATGTGCACAAGTCGATGGGGCCGGATGGGATCCACCCAAGGGTACTGAGAGAACTGGCAGAGGAGCTGGCCAAGCTGCTTTCCATCATTTATCAACAGTCCTGGCTATCGGGGGAGGTCCCAGTCAACTGGCGGCTAGCAAATGTGACGCCCATCTACAAGAAGGGCCGGAGGACTGACCCGGGAAACTACAGGCCTGTCAGTTTGACTTCAGTGCCAGGGAAGCTCATGGAGCAGATTATCTTGAGAGTCATCACGCAGCACTTGCAGGGCAAGCAGGCGATCAGGCCCAGTCAGCATGGGTTTATGAAGGGCAGGTCCTGCTTGACGAACCTGATCTCCTTCTATGACAAAGTGACGTGCTGGGTGGATGAGGGAAAGGCTGTGGATGTGGTCTACCTTGACTTCAGCAAGGCTTTTGACACCGTTTCCCACAGCATTCTCCTCAAGAAACTGGCTGCTCTTGGCTTGGACTGGCGCATGCTTCGTTGGGTTAGAAACTGGCTGGATGGCCGGGCCCAGAGGGTTGTGGTGAATGGAGTCAAATCCAGTTGGAGGCCGGTCACTAGTGGCGTTCCCCAGGGCTCGGTGCTGGGGCCAGTCCTCTTCAATATCTTCATTGATGATCTGGATGAGGGCATTGAGTGCACCCTCAGCAAGTTTGCAGATGACACCAAGTTAGGTGCGTGTGTCGATCTGCTCGAGGGTAGGAAGGCTCTGCAGGAGGATCTGGATAGGCTGGACCGATGGGCTGAGGTCAACTGCATGAAGTTCAACAAGGCCAAGTGCCGGGTCCTGCACCTGGGGCGCAATAACCCCAAGCAGAGCTACAGGCTGGGAGATGAGTGGTTGGAGAGCTGCCAGGCAGAGAAGGACCTGGGAGTGATGGTTGATAGTCGGCTGAATATGAGCCAGCAGTGTGCTCAGGTGGCCAAGAAGGCCAACAGCATCCTGGCCTGTATAAGAAACAGTGTGGCCAGCAGGGCTAGGGAGGTGATCGTCCCCCTGTACTCGGCTCTGGTGAGGCCGCACCTCGAGTTCAGTTTTGGGCCCCTCGCTACAAGAAGGACATGGAGGTGCTTGAGCAAGTCCAGAGAAGGGCTACAAAGCTGGTGAGGGGCCTGGAGATCAAGTCTTACGAGGAGCGGCTGAGGGAGCTGGGCTTGTTCAGCCTGGAGAAAAGGAGGTTCAGGGGTGACCTTATCGCTCTCTACAGGTACCTCAAGGGAGGCTGTAGCGAGGTGGGGGTTGGTCTGTTCTCCCACGTGCCTGGTGACAGGACGAGGGGGAATGGGCTTAAGTTGCACCAGGGGAGTTTTAGGTTGGATCTTAGGAAGAATTTTTTTACCGAAAGGGTTGTTAGACATTGGAACGGCTGCCCAGGGAAGTGGTGGAGTCACCATCCCTGGAGGTCTTTAAAAGACATTTAGATGTAGAGCTTAGGGATATGGTTTAGTGGGGACTGTTAGTGTTAGGTCAGAGGTTGGACTTGATGATCTTGAGGTCTCTTCCAACCTAGAAATTCTGTGATTCTGTGAACAGCACACCACGGCTGCCCTTTGCAATCCACCAACTGGCCAACTACAGTAAAGCTGACTCCAATGTTTTAATTGTTCACTCTGCTAAACAGAAACGCTTTTCTCCACATAGAGATTACAAATGTAAGGCTTGCTTCCCCATCCTCTCTCCAACGTTAGTTCCTTGACCTGAAGGAGATTATTCTCTCTGAGAGGAGAAACCCTGTGGCAGAGTTTGCTGTGATAGCAGAAAGGGACACCAGGTCATCACCGTTAGTAATTGAGGGCACTTACCTCAACCCTCATCTGTACCATGCTCCTGCCCATGTTAACTGAGACCTTTTCCTGGCTGGGTATTTCCAGCCCTGCTTGGCAGGAGCTGCACCTTAACCAGGGCCTGATTCAAAGCCCACCGAAGCCAATGGAGAGATTCCCTCTCTCCTCAGGAGCTTTGGATCGGGCCTGCAAGGAATCATCCTCAGTGAAGATCAATCACTAGCTTTCATGAATCGAAGTCAAGGTACATTAACTGAGACCTAGATCAGGAGCTCCATGAATGGAGGAAAACAATATTCCCTGTAACAGCACAGTAAAACCACAAGGCCTGGGGGGCAAGCTCTGTTGAGCCATGAATGTATCTCCCAGTATCTTCTAGGAAGTTCTTGGTGCAGTTTTGATTGTGACAGAGATCATTTATAATATATGTGAACTTTACTCATTTAGTATCTTTCCTCTACTTTTGATTAAAAAAAAAAAAAAAGATAAAAAAGGGGGTAACATTTGCATTAAAGCAACAAAATATATTACAAATTGTTCCAGTCATATGGATTGGTATACAGCTGTCAATATGCAAAAGTCACACACATATTCCCCAGAAGGCGAAGAACATACCATGAATCTCCTAGTGTGACCTATTATGTAGCACAGATTGAAGGTGTTGTAGGTGTCGGTTACTGGGGCCTAGATCCAGGTCCTCCCGTGGGGTATAAGAGCCCCTTATATCAGGCTGCTATGCTCTTTCAGTGCTTAAAAGGTGTTGTCACAGGCTTGCTGAATGGACTTATCAAGGGAGCTCCATTCTGAGCAGGTCTCTTCCTCCACGCTGTCATGCAGAAACACATGCCATATTACCAGCTCATCCTGTCAAGCAACGACAGATCACATAATACCAAGTTTTGGCAATGTATAGCAGATTTCACAAAAAAATGTGTCTTATATTTTCCGCTTCATCCTGAATCAAAAGGCAAAAGTCACCTTTTCCTAAATATAAGCTCTGGTCCCCTCAGTGAGGCCTTGCTGTACACAATCAAAACTGAATCTGAACCTGAGGTATTCATCCCATTGTAGGCAATTCATTTCCAACAAGCTGCTATGGGACTCCACCATTTCAGATGGTTGTTTTATGGACAGGCAGGCCTCTACACTCCATCCACTGACCACAGAAGGGGTAGAGACATGTATCTCCTATTTAAACATCTGTCTTTTGGATATTTAAATAAAACTCATACTCAAAACTCATCTTGAATGGGGCACCTGTATGCTGCAAGTGGAAAAGGCACGATTTGTGCTGCAGACTTCTGCGAATGTCACTGCCAGCAGAAGATCCCTGATTCTCACCATGATGCAGATGAAGCTGCCTCAGCCAGCTTGAGAGCTGACTGTGTTCATGGAGGGAGTCTTTGGCTGTCCCTGTACCACGAACAGATGTAATACTGCATCTGCAGTCAGCTCCAGGAAAATTTCTCCTAGCCTGTGAGATGTGTAAAGGCTCCTATCATGGATGAAACTGAACTGGCACTCATAGACCTAAAGAGATGTTACCACCAGAGTATTTTAATCTCTTCGAATACCCTGTCTTTGAGCCTAGGTTCAAGCCAGGTTTTCCAGCATCCTAGCACAGGCATACAACAGAGGATGGGTTTGATGGAGAACTGCATCCAGTTTCATGTGAAACCAGCCAGAAGAAAACAAAGCAATAATGAAACAACTAACTAGCTCAACTAACAGCTAACAAATAACAAATAGCTCATGGATAAGATCAAAAGTAAGGGTAAGGTCTATGAAATGTGGAAAAAGGGCCTGTCCTCTTGGGAGGAGTATAGACATGTTCTCAGGACCTGCAGGGACACGACGAGGAAGGCTAAAGCCCACCTAGAGATGAGGCTTGCCAAAGAGATAAAGGATAATAAGAAGGGTTTTTTCCAGTATGTATACAGTAACAGGAAGACTAAGGATAATGTGGGTCCCTTACGAGGGGGTTGTCCTGGTAATGGGAGATGCCGAGAAGGCGGAGATACTGAATGCTTTCTTTGCTTCAGTCTTTGCTTCAAGGACTCCTCCCCGGGACTCCTGGACCCTGGAGGGAGGAGAAAGGGTCTGGGAAATGGAGGGCTCCCCCCGGTTGATGTTAGAGTGGTTTGGGAGCGTCTGAGTGGGCTCAACCAACACAAATCCATGGGTCCCCATGGGATGCATCCACATGTGCTAAGGGAGCTGGCAGACGTGGTTGCCGAACCACTCTCTATCATCTTTGAAAGGTCCTGGAGAACAGGAGAGGTGCCTGAAGACTGGAGGATAGCCAGTGTCACTCCGGTCTTCAAGAAGGGCAAGAAGGAGGATCCGGGAAACTACAGGTCAGTCAGTCTCACCTCTGTCCCTGGAAAGGTGTTGGAACAGCTTGTTCTGGATGCCATCTCCAAGCAATTGGAAGAGAAGAATGTTATGAGGAGTAGTCAGCATGGATTCACCAAGGGGAAGTTGTGCTCAACCAACCTCGTTCCCTTCTATGATGGCATCACCAGATGGGTAGATGGGGGGAGAGCGGTGGATGTCATCTACCTTGACTTTAGCAAGGCTTTCGATACTGTCTCCCATGACATCCTGCTAGCAAAGCTGAGAAAGTGTGGGATAAATGAGTGGACAGAGAGGTGGGTTGAGAACTGGCTGACTGGCCGAGCTCAGAGGGTGGTGATTGGGAGAGCAGAGTCTGGTTGGAGGCCTGTGACTAGCAGTGTTCCCCAGGGGTCGGTGCTGGGTCTGGTCTTGTTCAACATCTTCACCAACAACCTTGCTGAGGCAATAGTGTCCACCCTCAGCAAGTACGCCGATGACACAAATGGCCACAAGATGGATCACAGGAAGTTCCGCACCAACATGCGAAAGAACTTCTTCACGGTGAGGGTGACAGAGCACTGGAACAGGCTGCCCAGGGAGGTTGTGGAGTCTCCTTCTCTGGAGATATTCAGGGCCCATCTGGATGCCTACCTGGGCAACCTGCTCTAAGGAACCTGCTTTGGCAGGGGGGTTGGACCTGATGATCTCTTGAGGTCCCTTCCAACCCCTATATTTCTGTGATTCTGTGAACTAAAAACAAACAAACAAACAACAACAACAAAAAAAACTCACTTAAAAAGTACAAAGTAGAAGTATCAAAACAGAACAGCTGTGCTACAAATAATGCTTTTTTGTTTTCAGACACAAAGTTTCTTTAAGCAAAATAAAAACAAGAAAAAAAAGGTATTTTTCTGTGTTCCTCTGCAGGATGAATTCCCAACTTCTCTGAGTGTTTTTGTTCCTGTTCAGTTTGTGTCTCTATGTAAATTCCTCGTGGCCTCATGACTGTATCCATGAAGGTTAATGCTATATGCTTTTACCTGTGCCCTTTCATTTCAGTACTTTTTGGGGAGAGAAGCTAAATTAAAAATACAAGCTTCAGAGCCTGGAACTTGGATAGAAATATGATCTTTTATTCCCCATATGTACAAAGCACAGTGAAGCCCCAATTTCCATGGCTGTCCTTTAGTCTGCACACTCAGACAATAACAGCTTGAGCTGCTCCATGCCAGACCTCTCACCAGCACAAGACAGTGTCACGGCACTCAAGTCAGTGGCGCTGCTTTGAATCATATCCACCGAATACCTGTTTATAATGTACAACAGCAAACGTTTATGCTTCTTGTAACTACAGCTTTATTTTTTCAAGGAAAAGAATAGCTTTGTATGTATGTATTTATGTATGTATTTATTTATTTATTTACATGGCTGGCATGAAGGTTAGAGTAAGTTTCTTTCTCTCTCCCCCTCTCTGAGTACTAGCTGTTCTTCATGGGGAGATATATGATCAGTTTTATACAGTTTTAATATCCACCAGAAATTACATCTCACTGCCTTTAGGGACTGAACCTTTAAAATTTGATTTCAAATAAATATAATTATAAAATAGGGCAGGGAAAAAAAAGGCAAGAGAGGGAAAGAGAGCATCAGAATTCAGTTTCTCACTATAAGAGCTTCAGGGCAGAGCCACTGGGGCTGTGTTCTTTAGTAAACAGTAAGAAAAATGGCCCTGGGCTCTAAGATTAGCATGTTGATGTTTTGGTCATCACTCTGTAGGAAGCCAGAGCCAGCAACATCCCATGCTGCAGAGGAGGAGGAGAAAGGGGAGCAGGAGGTTTTGCAGAGGAAGTTCTCGTACCTTCCCCAAATCTTTAATCACCGGAGAAACAGTGGAAAAGCAAAGAATAAAAACACAATATGGAACAAAGCTGAAAGGAAAAAGGGAAGACTGCTGAAGTATCATTGTGCTTTTTTTTCCCCAGAAAAAGGAGGGACCCAGCTCCATACAAAGTGGTGTCTCAGCACAGATGCAATTCTGGCAAAGAAAAACACAAACAACAAAACTTAAAAAACACTAGGACTAAAAAAAACAACCATCACAAGGCCAAAAGCTTTGGAGCCTGCTAACTTCCCTCAAAAATGACACAGAGGGGATGATCTTGTTAAAATGTAAGACTAGTGTAACTGTGCAGATACGCCAGTCCTCAGAGAGGCAGTAAATCTTACTTCTGCTCCGTTTCAATAGACCCAGCATTTTTAAATAGAGAAGGTGTTGTGGTTTAACCCAGCCAGCAGCTAAACACCACACAGCCGTTCACTCACCCTCCCCCCTCCCTCTCTGGGATGGGGGAGAGAATCAGGAAAATGGAGCCTGTGAGTTGAGATAAAGACAGTTTATTAAGATAAGAAATAATAATAATAATAATAATAATAGTGTGTGCGAAACAAGTGATGCACAATGCAATTGCTCACCACATGCTGACTGATCCCAACCCTACCCCCAACAACCCCCCCCCCCCACCCTGGCCAGCCACCCCTATATATTCTTCAGCATGATGTCAGATGGTATGGAATGTCCCTTTGGTCAGTTTGGGTCAGCTGTGCTGGGTCTGTCCCCTCCCAGCTCTTGCTGTACCCCCAGCCTGCCTGCTGGCAGGACAGAGCGAGGGGCTGAAAAGTCCTTGGCTTGGTGTAAGCACTGCTCTGCAGCAATTAAAACATCAGCATGTTATCAGCACTCTTCTCATCCTAATCCAAAACATAGCACCCTACCAGCTACTAGGAGGAAAATTAACTCTATCCTAACTGAAACCAGGACAGAAGGCTTCACATTAAGGTAAAATTAGGAAAGTCCTTGCTTACAGATCTTAACAGTACTGAGCTGATAGATGTTCATTCTGTTCAGCGAAGCTAGGGGAAACAGAGCGTGTTCAGCATTTTGCAGGGGCGATGTGCTGTGTGTGGCTGGCAATACAGGAGCATCGCGCTCTAACATCTGTTGGGACCCCCCTGCCCAAACTGTGTGTGGCTAGGAGAGCCAAGCAGACACCACCAGGAGGAGAAACAGATGCACAGAAAATGCAGGTGGGGAGGATTAGGTTGGGGAGTAAGTCAGTCAGAGGGTTTTGTGCCCTGTCTCTGAGATTGGGGAGCACAAACATACCAGCAGACTCGCTGGAGTGCTGAGGGTGGATTGGGTATGATTACAGTCTGGTTGGACAAGAGAATAGGTGCTGTCGAAGCTATGGGAAAATACATGTTCATTGTGAAAATCCTTGTATCAAAGACAAAGACATGACTGTGAGAGATGAGGAGCTACTTGCACTGTCAACAGACAATGGATGCTCAGGGTGCTCAGCAATTTGCAGGGCAGGAGGCGAGAATGGAAGGAAACGTGGTGAAGCCTGGCACGCAGAGCAGAGAAGGATCCTATGTCATTATGCCCCATGAACAAGACACACTTAACTCTTGCATCGAGGTGCTCAGCACTCACCAAATACTGCCTCTGCCTCTCTTCTCAGGAGGAATCTTCTATGTCCAAAAGGCAACAACAATGCATTAGAAAAGATGCCCATAGGTGAAGGTATAGATAGAACCATGGACTATTTGGACCATGCACAGACTGGACTCTGACATCCTTCTTCTGACTTTCTGAGCTGAAAGAGGCAAAGTCGTGCAGAGGCAAAGATCTCCCTGGAGCAGATCTTATAAAATCTTGGTGCTCTGGGACACAACAGCTGAGGAAACCTTTCTCCTTTTCTCTAGCAATTTTGTCACTGACTGCTGGGAGTCTGGTGGTGTCATGGTTTCAGCTAGGATAGAGTTAATTTTCCTCCTAGTAGCTGGTAGGGTGCTATGTTTGGGATTAGGATGAGAAGAGTGCTGATGACATGCTGATGTTTTAATTGTTGCAGAGCAGTGCTTACACTAAGCCAAGAAGTTTCAGCTTCTCGCTCTGTCCTGCCAGTAAGCAGGATGGGGGTGCAGCAGGAGCTGGGAGGGGACAGACCCAGCACAGCTGACCCAAACTGGCCAAACTGGTGGGGGGCCGGCTGCTCAGGGATAGGCTGGGCATTGGTCAGTTGGTGATGAGTAATTGCATTGTGCATCACTTGTTTTGTACACATTATTATTAGTAGTACTGTCGTCATTATTATTTCCCTGTCTTAATAAATTGTCTCTGGGGGCTCTAACAGAGAAGTGAAGGATGCTGGGGAAGTGCTGTTATCATTGCAATTAACCCTGCCTTGGCAACGGTGTTCTTCATTCTCCCAGAAAATCTGCTAGGTAATTCTCCCATCCTCTCCTCCGTGCGCCTTGCAGAACTGGGGCAGAGCTGCACAGGATCAAAGCTGTGCTTCAAAGCTCAGGAGGCTGTGACAGTTGCATTTGTGTGAGGGGAGATGTGTGGGAGAAGCTTCCTTCTTCTAAATTTGGTGACACACTGTTAAGAAGACAATGCAACAGCCAGGGATGGTTGCTGTTTTCTCTCTCCCTCTCTCTTTTTTTTTTTTTTTCCTTACAGTCAAACAAGACCTTTCATTATATTTCAAACTTTATTTTTTATTTTTTAAGCTGTTGTGAAGACTCCCTCCTACTGCTTCCGCTGTTCTTCCTCTTCTTTCACTGCAGCTGATAAGCATCTCCCTCAGTCAGGCCCTGTTTTGTACACGAGACACACAGCATGGGTTTGTGGCAAAACAGCTTCCTCTCCTCTCTTACAGATGGGCATCTGTTGTGGTTTAACCCGACTGGCAGCTAAACACCACACAGCCGTTC